>NW_015656208.1:77095-78647 GCF_001515625.1 Sinocyclocheilus rhinocerous
TGTGTGTGTGTGTGTGTGTGTGTGTGTGTGTGAGTGTGTGTGGGTTATTGAGGGTGACAGCGGGTCTGTGTATTAGGGTTCATGCATCAGTCCTGCAGCCTGTTTTAGCCTCTCTAATCTGGATTTACCATCAGCAGTGTGTCAGCAGAACACACACACACACACACACACACACAAGCTGAACCAGCACAGCCTGGCACAGAGAGAAACACAGACGAGATGTTGTGGAGACATTCTACTACAGCGAGAATAAAAGTTACGCCTTCTTTCTTTGCGTGAACATTTGGAAATTGGAAATTATGCAAATCTTCCCACATCGTGACGTAGACATATGGGGGTGTGTTAGAATGAGCCGTTTTAGGTAGGCGTTGTTGACTCTTAACTTTTATAAAGAATATCTCTTTGGATTTGAGACTTTAGTCTTTGCAACTTTACAGATCTTCTTTATGCACCAAGAGCTTGTTACACTCCAAAGAGAAAGGAAAACTTGAAATCGCATCATATGACCCCTTTAACTGATCCGGGGTGTGGGGACCCGTGTTAATTAACTCGTGTTAATTTCTACATTTTCCAGCTCATTTTCCACTAGAAAACTTACACACAACTGCAGTCATGCACACCATGGAATTTTAAATCACTAACAAACACTAAATTTTAGCTAACATGATTATTTCCATGCTAGTTGTACCTGCAAATGTTCAAGTTGTTAATGGAATTTTAAATCACTAGCAAACACAACATTTTAGCTAACGATGATTTCCATGCTAGTCGGACTCGTACCTGCAAATGTTCAAGTTGGTTGAGTAGCTTGTTAAAGCAAGAGTCTTCATGCATAGCTTACGCTGTACAACTATGTTATTTCCTTTATTCTTTTTGAAAACAAAATAACTGAAATTTCCAGACATGAAAATGTTTTTCCCAGCACTGCAGGAAGCATCGTAATTAATTCATCCCGCGTTTGAGGAGAATAATTGTAGATGGCTGTTATTTGCGCACGCACCAGCAGGTGGCTCACGTGAGTCAATTTATAAAGAATATCTCTTTGGATTTGAGACTTTAGTCTTTGCAACTTTACAGATCTTCTTTATGCACCAAGAGCTTGTTACACTCCAAAGAGAAAGGAAAACTTGAAATCGCATCATATGACCCCTTTAACTGATCCGGGGTGTGGGGACCCGTGTTAATTAACTCGTGTTAATTTCTACATTTTCCAGCTCATTTTCCACTAGAAAACTTACACACAACTGCAGTAATGCACACCATGGAATTTTAAATCACTAACAAACACTAAATTTTAGCTAACATGATTATTTCCATGCTAGTTGTACCTGCAAATGTTCAAGTTGTTTGAGTAGTCTTTGTTAAAGCAAGAGTCTTCATGCATAGCTTACTCTGTACAGCTATGTTATTTCCTTTATCCTTTTTGAAGACAAAATAACTGAAATTTCCAGACATGAAAAGTTTTTCCCAGCAGGAATCATCGTAATTAATTAACTGTAGCAACGTTTCATCCTGCATTTGAGGAGAATAATTGTAGACGGGTGTTATTTGC
>NW_015656208.1:78750-78874 GCF_001515625.1 Sinocyclocheilus rhinocerous
GATAGTATTCCCACTTTTTACAAAATGTAACTGTAATCTGAATAATCTGAATATTGACATAATTGTAATGGATTACAGTTACTAGATTTTTGTATCCTGATTACGTAACGCCGGTAACGCCGTT
>NW_015656208.1:85548-86427 GCF_001515625.1 Sinocyclocheilus rhinocerous
TGCATAGCTTACGCTGTACAACTATGTTATTTCCTTTATTCTTTTTGAAAACAAAATAACTGTGAAATTTCCAGACATGAAAACGTTTTTCCCAGCAGGAAGCATCGTAATTAATTTACTGTAGCAGTATCTCATCCCGCATTTGAGGAGAATAATTGTAGACGGGTGTTATTTGCGCATGCACCAGCAGGTGGCTCACGTGAGTCAACATGTGTCAACAGAATCCGAAACTATGATGAAGCAGCGCTAAATATATAGCATTCAAGAGTAGAGCAAAATTAAATTTTAAATGAAACAAATGTAATCCTGATAGTATTCCCACTTTTTACAAAATGTAACTGTAATCTGAATACTTTGTTTTTTGACATAATTGTAATGGATTACAGTTACTAGATTTTTGTATCCTGATTACGTAACGCCGTTACATGAATGCTATGTGCATTTTGAGTTTCAATTAGCATATTAGCTTACAACAAACTGTGACTATCTAAATATTTAGTCTGGTTGTTTAAGAGAATTTGGTATATTTAAACTTACATATTTTGAAAACACTGTATTCGAATCACTTCTGGCATATTTTATGCCGACAGGGTGGACATGTTAAGCTTTGGCAAAGCAAGTAAGCAAACTCATACGAAGAAAATTTGTCAATTGAAAAGTCGCCAACAAATTTAACCTCATCCGTTGAAATTCCCGCCACCGAAGAGACAAAAAATCTGTTGTCCTGATGTCACTAAAGGGGATGGCCTTTTCTGAAAGGGGCGGATTCCCCAACACGACAGGGTGGACAACCATTCAAGGGACATGGACAAACTCTTCTTTTTTATTAAATAAAAATATAGTTTTTATTACCAAATGATCAATACACTCAAATTGAGT
>NW_015656208.1:86549-86897 GCF_001515625.1 Sinocyclocheilus rhinocerous
ATCTAGAAAATGTATCTAATGTATCTAAAAATGCTTTTGTTATGAATATAAAAACTTAACATAAAAATAACTATGAAAGGGTGTGTTATGTGTGTTATATATAAGTTTTTATATTCATAACAAAAGCATTACTTGGCTTTTTAGATACATTTTGTAGACTTTTTTTAGTTTTGTGTAAGAGGATGCGCGTTATTTTGCTATGTCCCATGCACTGCTCTTTAAATTTGAATTGATAGTAGAATATTGTCAAATCATAAAATTTTAAAATTTTGTTCTCCTATTAATATTTTGTTAAATGAGAGATTACTCAATTTGAGTGTATTGATCATTTGGTAATAAAAACAATAT
>NW_015656208.1:90585-101161 GCF_001515625.1 Sinocyclocheilus rhinocerous
TAATAATCTCTCATTTAACAAAATATTAATAGGAGAACAAAATTTTAAAATTTTATGATTTGACAATATTCTACTATCATTCCAATTTAATGAGCAGTGCATGGGACATAGCAAAATAACACGCATCCTCTTACACAAAACTAAAAAAAAAATCTAGAAAATGTATCTAAAGAGCCAAGTAATGCTTTTGTTATGAATATAAAAACTTAACATAAAAATAACTATGAAAGGGTGTGTTATATTAGGCTAAGTTACCATGGCAAATGAGTTATGTACAGGACACCAAAAGGCACCCTACAGTGATATTGACCACATGGTTATACAAATGGTAGTCAATACGGCAAAAAAGCATGGTTTTACTATGAGAAAACCATGGGACGGGACGTCACATAAGGGATGTGACCAAATAAAAAAATGCACTGGGCAAATGAGTTCAGACTGCTCATTTGCGTACCGACATGGTTGACAGCTGTTACTGCACAATCACTTTTAGATTGACAAACTGTAATACTGTATAATATTTCCATTTGAACTGAATGCATAATAAATCTGCCAGTTTCAGAGCAAAAGGCAAAAATGTGACACTCTGCAGGGCTACAACCGGCAGTGTATATACTTACATTCCAGCAACCCACCAAAATAAAAGCTTGCTGATTTTAGGTTTGAAAATGTTGAAAATGCATATCAAAATGTAAAAAGTAAAAAAGAACGAATGAAAATTTATATATTAGTATTGTATTTTTTTTAAATGTAATAGTATTTTCACACTATTTAGTCATGTTTTTTTATTATAAAAAATAATAAAGTGCAATAATATTATTATTAATTTTTTTATAGTTATATTTATTGGGTCACACTATGTGCAGTGCGAGCACCAAACCAAATCTCCAGGTGCTCTCAAGAGAACCAGACTGAAAAACTTATGTGCACTCCTGTTAATGTTACTTATGCTTTGTCAGAGTTAGGAATCTTTTTAATATGGCAATAATAATAGTGCAGGCTTTCTCCGTCTTTATCAAACTCTAGTATCCCTTGACAGAAAATATTGTAAATGGTGAGGAAAGAGTTATGGTTTAAATTAAATTCCAATTTAATTCAAACCATAGTAGTTGCCTGTGAACTATACGAAAATTCAAATACTCAGAAAATATCAGCTTTCTTTTTAAATCAATATTTTCAAACAAATCAATTGTATTAGGTTTACTGTATAAGACCATATGTACAACTAGATGAAAATGTTAACAACAACTACAAGCCAAGTATATTTAGAATATTTCCTTAGACTTTTAAGTATATCTCGCTCAAAAGTCTGAGTACTAGTAGGAAATATATACTTAGACATTTCTGTCTGTTTCGTGAGAGTTCCTGAACTTTGGTTTCATTGGGAGATTGGACTGGTCTTACAACTGGATTGGTAACAACATGTTTGAGACTTAAGGAACATGGGCAGATTCAAACTGTGTTTTTGAGACTGTCTTTGGTAAACTGCAGTTTTAAGGTGAAAATACTCAGCAATGGCGTTGACTGATAAATTTGCATGCTTTAAAGCTTATTAAAAACACCACATAGACATATAAACAACATTAAAAACATTTTCACTACAAGGGTCTTACATTATAATAGGAAACGTCTCAGGTTACTTATGTAACCATGGTTCCCTGAGTAGGGAACGAGACACTACGTCCTCTAGGGGTCGCTATGGGGAACGCCTCGTCGTGACCCGTGTATTTTCCTTGGAAATTCAAACAGAACAGTCAATGAAGACGAAGAAGAGAATGATGAGTGCTCCCGGCGCCTATTTATACTATAGTCGCACCGGTAGTGACGTCATGGCTGTCGCTGGCCAACGAGTTGGTGTTTTTTCAATGTATGCTTCAGACATGGGTCACGACGAGGCGTTCCCCATAGCGACCCCTAGAGGACGCAGTTCGAAGTTCCCATGAAAGGGAACTTTTCTTTTCATTTGTAATAGTATTTCACAATATTACAGTTTTTTTGCTGTTTTTATTTATTTTTAAAAAGCAGACTTGGTGTGCATAAGGGACTTCTCTCAAAAAACAAACAAACATAAAAATACTTTGTTTTCCACTTGTGAATAATTTTACCATATTACCCTTCCCAGACTGGATGGCGGCAACAGTTGCTTCTCTAAGATCATTGCTGGTATCATTCCTCTTTGGCATTATAGTGATTTTTACTCAATTCACCAGTGATGTAGTGATTTTTGATCACAAGGTGTGGTTATAAATGGTAAAAAAAAAATACATTTGTGAGAGTCTGGCAAACTACACTCCTCAAATATTTAAGGAAACACTTAATCATCACAGTATAACACCAAGTCATTTAAACTTCAGGAATATCAATCTTTCCTGGAAGCATAAGTGTGAATCAGTTTCACCTGCTTTGGTGCAACTGAAAGTGACAATGGGTGCACTGGAGAGGCAACAGCCCCCAAAAAGGAAATGAGTTTGCAGGTGGTGGCCAAAGACAATTGTTCTCTCCTTAATCTTCCTGACTGATTTGTCTTTAGTTTTGTGTTTTGAAACATCAGAAACATCTGATGTCTAACATTATATTAGATCTGTGCATTACAGTCAGTCTTAATATATAGGCCGTCTGTCGCATTAAAGGGATAGTTCACCCAAAAATTTAAATTACCATCCTAGGTGTATATGACTTTCTTCTTTCAGACGAACACAATCAGAGTTATTTTTAAATTTATCCTGGCTAAACATCCAACTTCCGGTGGACTGCGACTTACGAAGAATGCGTAACGCCTCTCGCAGTTCAAACTGCGACGCGACGTATGACGTAACAATGATCCAGAAATGATCACTTGTTTGTGCTTCGTGAACACTCTCGCCTTGCATGGCGGCACCATTGCGCTGCAAAGATGTATCGGGAGAAGCGCGATTATTAGACGACCGATCATCATTTCCAAAAGGCAAATATTCCCCTTCAGAGTCAGAATCGGCGAATAACATTTGCAACACATCCTCACGGTACAACTTTTTATTAGCCATTTGGCAATTTTCTCTCACAAATCTCACAATTTACTCGCACGCTACGAACTGAACTACTTCCGCATCAATGACACAATAGCTCACTTGCTCTGCTATTTCCTCGAACACTTTGAATAGGAACGTGACGTAATTTTGGTCTAGAATCGAAGTACTACATGTCTGCCATCTAGTGGTAGGGAATACAAATTAGATATTACACCATATTAGGAACTACAGTCTATTTTATTAAGTATGACGTCTTGTCGCAATTTTGCGACTTTGGCGCTTAGAGGTTAATAAACATTGTATTTAAAATGTAATTTTGTATCTGTGAGTGAATGAATGAATGAACTCATTCACATGAATGAATGAATGACCATCAATAATCTAACAAGACCAGAACCTGTTCAGTTTTAATTTTTTTTATGAAATTGAATGCAAATTCAGGGCGAGTTCCGCCCCGATGCGCGCACACACACACACACACACACACACACGTGCGCGCACACACAAGTGAGCACACTCCCACTAGTATTTGTAAATATTAAGCCGCAATACGACTATTTAAATATGAATTCTGTGTGTCTTGGTGTTAATAAATGGCGCAGACGTGCGGTTTGGTTTACCACTCCTACTGAAGCGCACGTGATGCTTGCGGTGATTTTAGCATCTGCCGTCTCACTAATGAGGACATAAATACATGAACAACATCTCCAGAACTGTTCGGAGAGTCACTTCATGAGAATTTGACCGTTTCATTTGAGTAAAACTATCCTCATATCATATACACACAGAAATGTAAAGGTATTCACGGCAACCCGTCAAAATATAAGTTTGGTTTAACTTGAAGGCATTGCGGCAGAAATATATTACTATTGTTCAGTAGAATGTACTGAAACCAGGCTCAGTCAGAGGGCCAGTTCTCCTCTGGCCAACAACGAGTGCAGCCCAAATATTTAATCCAGTTCCATCTGGTCGAAGACTGGACTCATCATGCCAGTATGGAGACGGGTTTTGCTGTGGGTTATTGCAGCTGGCTGTCAAGTTACGTGATATGTTGAGTTTTGATATTTGGATAGGGTCATTGGCCTTGTTTTGGGCTATTTTTGATTTGCGTTTGGGCTGGTTTTGTTATACAGACCTGGCAGAGTCTTGTACTGTGGTTTGGGTCATATTCCATTAGGATTCAGGGGCCTGATGTATAAATGTTTTTATAAATCCCGATATGTGCGTGGAAAATTGCGTACGCACATTTCCATGCCCATTTTGTGCGTACGCAATTTTCCACGCACATATCGGGATTTATAAAAAATAAACTAGGTGCGTATGGACACTCTAGACCATGCGTGCGCATTCTTTTACTGGAGTGAGCGAAATAATGAAGCAAACAATTATTTTAAAGTCTGTTTTACATTTGACATACATATTTAGATTAAATATGACACTCTCAATAATGCAGTTAAACACTGAAATTTCATGAAATGATTATCCAGAAATTAAATTTTTTTTAAATATAAATATTTGCAGTGGATGTGCTGCTTTCGAACAATTTCCCTGTGGTATGTGATTTAATGTTTTAATCACAGCGATGATTGCTTGGCGCATGACAATTCCGCTTTAAATTGTGTTCTAAATAGCAAAACCCATGTTCTGAGAAAATGCTTTTGCGCGAATAATGATCACTGATGTGAACTTGATTCGTCTGATGCTTTGGAACTGTAACGACAGACATAAGGATGCACTTGTTGGTCAAACAGTCCATTGGTCTGATGACAGTAGAACCTCTGTTAACTGGTGTCGCGCACAGACAGCAGCCTAATGATAAACCCTTTCGTGCTCTTCCCAATATTGTGACAAACACCATATTTAAAAGAGGTTCTGGCGTACGCATGACTTTATAAATCTGAAAACTTTTGTACATATGCAAAATCTAGCTTTTGTGCGTACGCACACATTTAGGATGAAATCTACGTAAAGTTTTATACATGAGGCCCCTGGTGTTTTAACATGTTTATATAATTTTTTCATATATAAATTTTTATATTTATATACAGTTTTAGGGGTAGGGTTAGTGTAGGGGAATAGAATATACTATTTTACTATAATGAAAACATTAATTTTTTGTAAGGGTTGTGGGCACATTTTTTGGGCCCCATGATGAAACAAGTTTTTAAATCATACAGAATGATGTTTTTTGAAAATGTAAAAATGCATGAATTTTTGTGTGATGGGTAGGCTTAGGGTGCTTTCACACCTGTAAATGGATTGCTTTGTTCCGAAACAGGGATTAAAATTATTACAATGTTGCTTTTTATTCTTGGTGCGGTTCGCTTTCACACGGCAAAGTTTCTAAACGGAACAAATTTGTTAATACAAGTCACGCGCGAGTAAAGTGTCGTCTCATTGGTCAAAGTTCCACGGTTTATTTTCCGGGATTCCACTAGCTGTCACGCATGTCATCCGTCAGGATGCAACAACAACAGCTTTTTTTTTTTGTAGCTGTCCTTATATTAATTTATCGTTTTGAGCAGGAGTCCAGGATTCATCGGGAAAACATTTTTAAAATGCACCTACTAGGAAGAAGAGCAATAAGATGGCATTATAAAATGAAAAAGTGCGCTTTTTTATTTTGAATGGCGAAGATGTGCTCACCCACAGACATTCACAGGTTCATTTTGAGGTATTAGCAAGACAACAAAGCTAATGTTTTTTCACAGAACTTACGTAATTACCCATTATACATTGTGATTTAGCCTGGTTCGTTGCTCTGTTAGATCAGATTGCTTTCTCACTACAACCGAACCGCTCCAGAGTTCGTTTTCAATCGAGCCGAGACCACCTTGTTCAGGCGATCTCGGACCACTTGGTTTGGCGTGGATCCGAGCACGATTGCCGTGTTCACATATGCCCAAACAAACCGAGCTAAGGGGGGAAATGCGCCAGGTTCCGAAACAATGAGCCAGGTGTGAAAGCACCCTTAAATGTAGGGTTAGCATAGGGGGAGAGAATATCCAACATGTCCTCCAACCAATACGCCTGAATAGGTTGTTTGTCACTTCCCTGAAATACGACCCATAGGAGCGTTTACTAGAGTTGCGCCCCTATCATCAACAGGACACTTTCATTTTAATGCATTGTACCCTTTTATCTGCATCATAATTTCGTGTAGCTCATTATTAGAGCATTGCGTTGTAATATGCAATCATGTGATCATGCGATTGTGGGTTCGATCCCACCTTTCCAATGCATCTGCCAAATGCATAAATAAATGAGTTTTGCTAAATAGAAATAGGACAAATGGCAGATAAGGGACCGTGTAAAAAGTCCACACACTGCAATTAAATGAACAGGCATTTTGATTGGTAATGGCGGTCATACGTCATTTCATGACGACAGATGTAACCCGACACTATCATTATTTTAACGCCAGCCAGAGGGCACTTAACTTTAAAATGTAAATATAGGTCGTAATAAGGTGCTTTTGGAGGAGGACAGTATCGAATATCCATTATGAAAATACCTATTGCTCCTATTGTAATGTACCTATGCACTTATTGCAATGTGTGTGTGTGTGTGTGTTACTGATTGCATCAGATGTGCAGAATGAGACACTGTGTGTGTTTTATAGTGTGGATCATGGAGGAGAGTTCAGGATTACAGCAGGACTACACAAATGTACGTCTACACAGACACACACACACACACACACACAAATCTTTAGTATTCTTGTGTAAATGTTCTCTATTCTCTGTTCAGATGCCTGTGATCTCACACTGGATCCAAACACAACAAATACTCGTCTCATTCTTTCAGAGGAGAACAGAAAGGTGATGTGGGTGAATGAGGATCAGCCATATCCTGATCATCCAGAGAGATTTGATGTGTGTCCTCAGATTCTGTGTAGAGAGAGTCTCTCTGGACGCTGTTACTGGGAGGCTGAATTGAGTGGAGATACTGCTATATCAGTGACATATAAAGGAATCAGCAGGAAAGGAGGAAGACATGACTGTGTGCTTGGATACAATAAAAAATCCTGGAGTCTGATCTGCTCTAATTACAGCTTCACCGTCCATCACAATGATAACATCACACACCTAAGTGTCCCGTCACTCTTCTCTAATAGAATAGGAGTGTATGTGGATGTATCGGCCGGCACTCTGTCCTTCTACAGCATCTCTGACACACACAAACTCACACACTTACACACATTCAACACCACATTCACTGAGCCTCTCTATGCCGGATTTGTGTTGGTGTTCCTGAACTCCTCAGTGTCTCTGTGTCAGACTGAAAAGCCTGTGAGCAGCAACAGAGACATCACACACACACACACCTGATTAAAAGAAATACTCTCACTTTATATAATCCAGTATATTGTACTGCTATGCATATTGTAGTGTATAATGTACTGTAGGCTGTAATGTTTTATAAATTGTAGTGCTATCAGTTACCCAGTGTAGTGGACAGCAGGCAAGATGTCAACCCCTTTGCACACAGTGTGTGGAAAGATTAATTTTAACTGGATCATTTAAAACAACACTACCTCTTGTGGAGATCAGGGGGTCATTGAGCAGAGACCTGTCACCAGTGATCTCATCACCATTTCCCCCATTGTTCGCCCCAGTCCCTCAGTCCTGAGAGGTGTGAACAACCATTGACTCTTTCACTCAACAAACAGGTTTTTGCCATGTGGCTTGAGGCCACAAAGGATAGATTTTCACATAAAACAAGCACACAAAGGACAAAATTGTAGGGGAAACGGGTCAAATTAGCTCAAAGGAAATTATTAATGAATTTTAAGGGGACTCTGCAGCAGATACTAATATCCGACATATAGTGAAAACTAGGGATGCACCTATACCACTTTTTCCAGTACTCGCTCGATACCGATACTTTTATTTTGTGAACATCAAAGATCAAACAACAGAAGTGCGCACGCACGCACTCGCTCTCTCTCTCTCTCTCTCTCCCTACCATTAAGTAACTTGTGCATTGTTTTACTTACTTGTTTTTGACGTATCCGACCGAACTACAAACTTTCCAGTGATGTCTGTGAGAAAGGTATATTCACTCGACAAGCTCGCGCATCTGCGCCGCCGCGTGCTCAATCCACTCAGCGCGCTTTGTTTATCAGCTCGCGCACACCAGGTATACAGGTGTTAATACTGAATGTTTAACATTATATTCATTGCATACATATACTTCGTAGACATCCTTAATCTCTAATAACTCCATTCTGCTGTCTGTTGTTCTGTTTCACTATGTCATTAATCAGGTTCACTGGTACAGCATTCAAATCAGATAATTGCACAGAATCATCAGAAACAGCACAAGACTGAGATACAATAGGTGTCTGCACATCAACACTTCTTGTGTGAATAGGGGTTGAGAAAAGTGGACCTATTTTATCAGCCCCACCAATCTGATGTGTATGAGCAAACCTTAGTACCCCTCTCCCTCTTCCCATACTGTTCTGACTATTAGAACCCTCCATATCAGAATCAGCTATTCAAATCACAATACTTCTTGTAATTGACTTTTTTTTCCCCTTCTTTTACAATAATAAAAAAAAATCTATAAAATAAAAATCAACAATATAATTTAGAATTCCAGCGGTCAACACTCTAAAATAACCCAAAATAGTATTTAAAATCCTTTGAAGAATTAATTCAATTCAAGAATCAAGATATTTCAGTCCACTAAATACTTCAGAAGTTTTCACAAATCAGGTATCCAGTTCACAGTTTATATGTTCACATGGCGAACCTCTCATCTACTCAGTCACGTTGCAGCGGTGCACTCGTTGGCCTATCCCCCGGTCACGCCTCCACTCGCGTGTAGCAGCGGTCCCACGAAGAGTGAAGCAACAGTCGCGGCACCAGTTGTAGCGGTGTGTTTTCTGCATTGTGTCGAAACGAAAGACAGACTGCGAAAACTCTTGCCATCAGGTCCTCATTTATTCTGGATAACACAAACGGAAATATATGAGGACTTGTGCAGCATATAAACCAGCGTGTGGCAGCAATGCACGACGCTGAGAAAGAGAGAAATTTACAGATATTAAAAAAAAATTAAAGGGGTCATATGATGCGATTTCAATTTTTCCTTTCTCTTTGGAGTGTTACAAGCTCTTGGTGCATAAAGAAGATCTGTAAAGTTGCAAAGACTAAAGTCTCAAATCCAAAGAGATATTCTTTATAAAAGTTCAGAGTCAGCCACACCTACCTAAAACGGCTCGTTCTAACACACCTGCGCAAAAAAAGCATTGCACGAATGTTAAAGCCCATAGAAATCTACTACGGAAACCATCTGAGAGGAGGGGCACTTCAGAATAGAATTCCATTTGAGATGATTTATTAAGTTAAGACTGTATTTTCAGAGATTATTTCTATAGTTTTTTTTGTTTGGAAATGTGTTTTGAAAGTGTTTGTCTTCCAACCCACAATGATGAGCTGTAATGCTCCTTTCTGAGAGTGAAACAAGGGCAGAACTGTGATTTTAGTCACAACCTGTAGTTGATGAGCGTTCATATTGCTTCTGGCGATATTGAAGAAAAGAGTATAATCTGAGTGGTATTGATATGATTTGTTTTAGGAGTGTTGTTGAGATTAGTGGTCTTTCTATGATAAGCATATTGAAAAAAATCTGATTTATTTGAAGCGATGTTACAGAGTGTCATACAAATATATCATGTGAATTCATCTGTTACATGAAATACGGCCCTAATTGAATCACTGCAAAACTTCTGCGACCTACCGCTGTGACGTCTCATGCAGACTGGGAAGCAGCAAAGTGCGCCAACCCCCCAAGTCAGCATGGCAGCAGGAAACCCCAAATATGGTCATGGCAAGTGGAATCACAAAATCAATCTGATTTATTTGAAGCGATGTTACAGAGTGTACTGGTTGAAGCATCAAATGTGAAAAGCACATGTTGCTTCACAATTTGTGGTCAGCCGTTGCACGTTATGTAAGTGGTGATGGGAGAAAGAGCTATTTTCGATACTTTGAATTGACTGAACCAATTGCCTGGTGTAAGGAATTTAACTCTTTTATTTTAGCTCTTTTCAGAGGGAGAATCGAATCTGAAGATTCAAAATCAACCTGATTGAACTGATTCCAAAATTGATAGTTTACACTTTATCGAATGTTCGTCCAGCGAGATGTTAACATCAGTATATCTTACCAATTTGAATATTTGTACTATCCCTGGCCAAAGGTTAATACATGCTTGAATGTTCTTTTTAGCAGCATCATATGACCCCTTTAAGTAAAGAAAAATAATCAACAACACATCGGAGTGCGCATAACAGATGGCCTTTAAATCACAATCATACAAATATATCATGTGAATTCATCTGTTACATGAAATACGGCCCTAATTGTTTTTATTTTTTATGCAACATTTATTGTTGTCTGTCCAAAGTTACACAAGCATTGTGTTAGCATTCAGCAAAAAAAGCATAAAGCTCCAGCAAAGAAAAAAAGATGTCTAAAGCAAGGGCGAAAGCAGATCGTGTTATAGACTGTGTGTTCCTCCCTGCCCACGCTACATCACGAGCGGGGATACACACA
>NW_015656208.1:101208-108031 GCF_001515625.1 Sinocyclocheilus rhinocerous
ATTCAACCTGAGAAAACTCATAAAAGCAGAGACTTGGCTTATGTTTACTGCTTAAACTCAATTCAGCACCAGTTCAGCAAGAGATGAAAACCTTGTTCGTTTACTTGCGTTTTGGTGACAGATGTAATGACTTTGATTACTTAATTGTAGGGAATTAATTATTATTAATTCATTCAGGTTTTGAAAGGACTCGGATCTGACAGTTGCCACTGCGTTTGCTTCGCTCCCGGAAGGCTCTCTTTGAGGACGGAGTCTTCACCAGCGTAAGGGAATTCAGGTGGTTCGTGGCATTTTTTCAATTAAAAAAAATTGCCATTGGACGAATAGTTGGTGCGAGGGCTCACGCTCACTTTGTGGACGACACGAGCCACTTATTCTAATGGTGACGTGGACGTTTTACAAAAACGCGGGTAAGGCCATGAAATCGGCCATAGGCTCCGTACGGACGCCTCCGGGGGCACCCTCGAGCTGCGAGGCCACGAACATTTGAGGACGGAGCCTTCACCAGCGTAAGGGAATTCAGGTGGTTCGTGGGATTTTTTCAATTAAAAAAAATTGCCATTGGACGAATAGTTGGTGCGAGGGCTCGCGCTCACTTTGTGGACGACACGAGCCACTTATTCTAATGGTGACGTGGACGTTTTACGAAAACGCGGGTTAGGCCACAAAATCGGCCATAGGCTCCGTACGGACGGAGCCTATACTCGCGCTGCGAGGCCACGAACACCCTATGGAGCCCCCTTACCTCCTTTTCTTCATCGCAGTCTTCCTCAGTGACACGGAACGCCTATTTTGGCCCCTAACCACCTAAAATTCACCATAGTCTTCCTCAGTGCCACGGAGCGCCTATTTTGACCCCTAACCACCTAAACTTCACCATAGTCTTCCTCAGTGCCACGGAGCGCCTATTTTGACCCCTAACCACCTAAACTTCATCATAGTCTTCCTCATGCCTGCGGAGCACCTATTTTGACCACTAACCACCTAAATGACCACGGAGTGCCTATTTTGACCGCTAACCACCTAAATGACCACGGGGCGCCTATTTTGACCACTAACCACCTAAATGACCGCGGAGCGCCTATTTTGACCGTTAAACACCTAAATGCCCGCGGAGCGCCTATTTTGACCCCTAACCACCTAAACTTCATCACTGTCTTCCTCATGCCCACGAAGTGCCTATCGTGCCCCCTCTAAACACCTGTTTTTTGTCAAAGTGGGACATATGTCTAACTCAGCTTCAAAAGGTCACAGGACCTCGAGATTCGACACGAGGGTAGCCGGGGGGGCCCCGATGTGAGATCCAAAATTTTTAAAGTTGCACCGATTACATGAAACACATCAAGCATAGAAAGGCACAAAACATATTATTTGTGAATATAGTTGCCCTTTTATTCTTCTTTAATTATTTTAAATGATTGTCTTTTAAAATCGTCTTGCAAGGTTCTTTTTCTTTTGTTGTAACAAAAGAACGTGGGTCAGTTGGGTTTCAGAAGGGCAGGAAGCAGATGTTCAATGGGTCATGTGGTGTCACGCTGTATAGATTTTGACCGCGAACCACCTGTGAAGTTTCCATTGAATAGGTTGCAAGTGGGACGTCGGAAACGCAGGGTCACGAAGGTCACAGGGCCCCGATATTCATCACAGGGCACCGTCAGGGGCCCCCGAATCGGGTTCCGGAGTTTCGTGGCCCTAGATGCTTCCTGAGCCAATCAGGCACTGAGAAAGAAACTGCTCCACAGGCCCTTCCCCAACAGAGGCCTATGAGAGACAGAGAGTTGTATGAAGAGGAAAGAAATATATTTCTTGGCATCTCCCGACCTAGCCCTCTCGGTATGTCTTCGAGGGCCAAGTGACGCAACTTCCTGTGAAATGTGAGGCCCTTCGGGCACCCTAGGGCCGTACGGGGGCCGCTGACACGTGCAACTTATCCCATTGTGAAGGCAACCGTCAAATAAGTTGAACATGGGCACTTGTAGCAATTTTGCCGAGTCATGCAGGAAGTGCCCACGTGCAACTTATTTGACGGGGCCTCCACATGCTTTCCGTGGACAGTGCCTTTTTATGCAAATCAAGCCATTTTACGAGCTCCGATGCATACGAAACTGCCGGACGGTGTTTCCTGAGCACTGTACTGTAGGTATTACTCAATAAAATGTTTAATTGTCAGGGGTTCGACGAGGCGGTATAGACGTAATCTCAATTAGGTTGGTTGAGTTCTCAGGTTCAGTTTCTTGGTCAGTTTTATTACGTCGGAACATGCGCGGGACGCCAGACGTGCATTTGTTGAAAGACTCTTGGACGGCGTTCCGCATTGTCCACGGAAAGCCTGTGGAGGTCCCGTCCAATAAGTTACGGGTGGGCAGGCACCAACAGGGGTGAAAGTCACCAAAATCCAACTCCAATTCCCAATATCAGAAAGTGACAGCTGTAACTTATTTGAGGGGGCCTCCAGAGGCTTTCAGTGGACAGTGCATTTTTATGCAAATTAAGCCATTTCACGAGCTCCGATGTACATTAAACTTCTGATTATTGGCGCGCCAGCGGGCGGAAGGCGAGCGACAGCTTCTAAAGCTGTATCAACAGGAGTCAGATCAATAAGTTGCGTTTCTTCCTCCTTGATCCTTTCTTCCAATTCTGGATCGAGGACGAAGGAATGCTGTTTGAAGATTTCACGAGCTCCGATGTACATTAAACTTCTGGACGGCGTTTCCTGAGCACTGTAAAGCTGGTATTACTCAATAAATCATAATATTTATGACATATGACCTATCAACTCATTGTCCACGGAAAGCCTGTAGAGGCCCCGTCAAATAAGTTATGGGTGGGCAGGCACCAACAGGGGTGAAAGTCACCAAAATCCAACTCCAATTCCCAATATCAGAAAGTGACAGCTGTAACTTATTTGAGGTGACCTCCACAGGCTTTCAGTGGACAGTGCATTTTTATGCAAATTAAGCCATTTCACGAGCTCCGATGTACATTAAACTTCTGGACGGCGTTTCCTGAGCACTGTAAAGCTGGTATTACTCAATAAATCATAATATTTATGACATATGACCTATCAACTCATTGTCCACGGAAAGCCTGTGGAGGCCCCGTCAAATAAGTATGAATATTGATGAGTTGTAATGTATATGAACTTGTCAGACGGTGTTATTGCATAATAAAATGATTATAAACTTAAATTATGACTGCTTAATGCATAGTCCACGGAAAGCCTGTGGAGGCCCCGTCAAATAAGTTATGGGTGGGCAGACACCAACAGGGGTGAAAGTCACCAAAATCCAACTCCAATTCCCAAATGAACTTGTCAGACGGTGTTATTGCATAATAAAATGATTATAAACTTAAATTATGACTGCTTAATGCATAGTCCACGGAAAGCCTGTGGAGGCCCCGTCAAATAAGTTACGGGTGGTCAAGTGACAGCGAAATCTCAGCAGTGGGGCAAGATGACGCTAACCTCAAATGCAAAAGGAGAGTGGTCATCCAAAAGCTGATCGCCCTGAGGGCCTCCAACCCAGCCATCCCAATGGTTTCCACCCTGGACCTGGAGGAGTACCAGGAGCCAGAGGAGCCCGACGTGCCACCTGGCAAAGAGGAGCTAGAGGAAGAGCAGTGCAGCAACACAGGCTGTAAGCAGCAAAAATAATTCCTCAGATCCCAGGTGGTGGACCTCAACAAGCAGGTAGACATTCTTACTGAGAGTTTGAAGATCGTCACCAGGCGCTACCAGATCCTTAACAGGAGGTCGGTTCCTTTGGGCGCTGTCCGCATAGGTCAGGTGGCACGAAAGCTCCTCTCCTCTCTCGGGCCAGAAGAAAAGGAGGACGCCCCCAAGGAAGAGGTCTTAGAGGCTGCTGTCCAGCCCTCCACGCCCGGTGAGCCCTCGACTAGTCAGCAGCCCACAGTCGGAGGCGAGGAGCCCTCCACCTGCGACGAGCAGCCCTCCATCAGTGACGAGATGCCCTCCACATCTCTGGAGCCACGCACTACCCCGTACTATCCTGATCACGTGTCGGTTCTGAGTGAGTCTGACACTTCTCTTGCCGTTAATTATTTTTTTCTTTTGCAAAATGCTGTGCTAACTGTGCCTTTGCTCTTCCTCTTTTGTCTTTTGTGTGCAGACGAGATCCTGGAGGAATACAGGCGGCACCAGCTAGGCCCGGATCCCACCCCCAAACTGAGGGAAAACGTCGGAGGTCATATTTACAGGATAAAGAAGTTTATTGCCTTTATGGCCGAGGGCAAGGGCAAGCTGTCGGACTTCTGTTTTCTAAACGACACCGCCAATATACATGCGTGAGTAGTGTTCCCTGTTTTTGGCTCGGTGTCATTAAAGTTTATTTTTCCTTTAACCAGGGACTTTTTGTCTTCTTGCAGTTGGGTCAGCTCCCTCCGAAAGGCAAACATGATGGCGACGACCATACAGCACTATGCGGTGAATGTCGGCTGCTTCATTAAATACATTGCTGAAACCCCTCCGCCGTCATGCCGCCTGTCAAAAAACGCCTTGATCGGTCTTCGGCGCGAAATGCTGAGTGTGCGCAAGTCGTTGAAGAGAGGCGTGGCCATGCACCGGACTTCGATGAGAGCCGAAAAGGAGGTTCAGGTCATCGCCAAGGCCACCCTTTTAAAGTGCCAAACCCAGGCGGCACAGGCCATCCCAGAGTTATTGAGTAAGTAGTCTTACCTTCGCTTTGACTCAGTGTACTTATCTGCTGTTGACTGTTGAACGGAACCTTGACGTTTCCCTCTCTCCTGTCCGTAGCCCTCCTGGAGAATGACCCAACACAGAAGATACTGTGGCAGTTTTACGGGCACTTTGCGGCACTGCTTTCTTCCATCTACGGCCACAGAGGGGGTGTATTTCAGAACATAACCTTCCAGGAGGTGCTGACGGCCCAGAAATCAACATCTCAGAAGGCATATCTCATTAATGTGAGCATCTGACTTGCTTTTCATACCTCTGCTTGATTTGTTTGTCACCTCTTTTGAGTGTCTTGTGTGTTTTCTGGTGTGTCCACAGGTGACCAGCCACAAGACAAATCAGGCATTCGGTCCAGCCCAAATTGCCCTGACGGAGGAGGAGTACGGCTGGGTACAGAGATTCTTCCAGTTGAAATACAAGCTGCTAGGCGGGGCCGATGCAAAATATTTGTTTTTCACCTCCACGCCGAAGCCCTGCAAAAATTTAAATAATTATTTCCAGGACGCGTGGAAGTCCATGGGCCTGCCTGGCTGCCCCACCTTCACTGACGTTCGGACCTCCATCGCCAGCCACGTAAGTAACTAATAATAAAATCATTATAATCATAAATTATGACCTATTAATGCATTGTGCATGAAAAGCCTGTGGAGGCCCCGTCAAATAAGTTACGGGTGGTCATTGAAATTCACCAAATTCCAACTCCAAATAACATCAGCAAGTGACACCTGTAACTTATTTGACGGGACCTATACAGGCTTTCTGTGGACAGACCATTTTTACACTAATTTTGACTATTGATGAGTTGTAATGTATATTAACTTGTCACACTGTGTTTCCTGTGTGTAGTACTGTATGTTTTACATAATAAAATCATTATAATCATAAATTATGACCTATTAATGCATTGTCCACGGAAAGCCTGTGGAGGCCCCGTGAAATAAGTTACACGTGTCAATTGACCACCTGTAACTTATTTGATGGGGCCTTCACAGGATTTCCGTGGACAGACCTTTTTTAAGCTAATTATGAATACTGATGAGTTGTAATATGCATTAACTTGTTATGCTATGTTCACTGTGTACTGTATTGAATCTTTGGTAGCCTTCAGAATGGCGATTGTTTTACTCTCTTTCTCTGTCTTTCCAGGCCAAGTTCACACACTCCAGTGAAGACCTCATGAAAATCTCTAAATTCATGTGCCACGATGTCAGGACAGCAGACAAGTTTTACGTCACAAACTTGTCTGCCCAGCAGGCCATGGAACACCGCAGGCTCTTTGAGTCCGCCTTGGAGGGTCCCGAGAGGAGCCCACCAAGGCAGCCAACACCTAAAAAACGAAAGCGGCCTGCAGAAAAGTCCAAAGCGTCCTAAAAGCCTACACCAAAATCCCCAGAACTCACATCAGGCAGCACCAGTCCAGAGAAGACGGAGGTCTATTATCAGGAGTCTGTGGCGTCCAGTCCCGGGTCCATCGAGGTAAAATGACATCCTCTAACCAGATTGAGCCTACCGTGTTAGACAGTTTTGCGTGATCATGATCAATTTCTCGCTATGTTTTTTTTTCTCCTTTGACAGTGTGAAGAAGAGAACCCAGAGGAGACTGGCCAAGGCGAGGTGGAAGGAGGGCAGGAAGGAGCGGCAGAAGGAGGAGCAGAGGGACGAGCAGGAGATGGAGCCCAGTTAACCTCTGAGACATCCACATCCCATAAAAGGTACCCAACAAGAAGGGGCAAGCTAATGGTGATGTTGACACCAGTTAAGTCTGCAGCAACGTGACCCACAAAATCGTCTCCCCTCTGAAGTTGAAGAAAGCAATTTTTTCAGCAAGCTCAACCACTTTAATGGGGATGAGCCGTCAAAAAAAGGCCTCAGAATTAGTCAAAAAAGCCATGGAGCAGCGCCGCAAACACAAAAAGACTTTCTGATCCTGATGTTCTGATGTATATAGTTATGATTGTGTGTTTTTTTGTGTGTGTGTGAGGGGAGGGGTGTTGAAGAACATTTAACTTTTTATTATCCATTTTTGCTAACCATTTTTTCTCTTTTCATTAATCTTGAATAGTCATAGACTGTCTGCTACCCGACCCGAGCCCGACGGGTTCCGAAAAA
>NW_015656208.1:108144-108224 GCF_001515625.1 Sinocyclocheilus rhinocerous
AATGTACACAATATTGACAGAAAAACACAGAATTGTTGACATTTTTGCAGATTTATTAAAAAAGAAAAACAAGAAAAACT
>NW_015656208.1:110861-124900 GCF_001515625.1 Sinocyclocheilus rhinocerous
TTCTTAACAATCACTTGCCACTACATCACTCCAAATTTTTTGCTTCGAAGCAGAGTCCTTACAACAGCGATGTTCCCCCCTGAAGAAGCGAAAACCGGTGACAACATACGGAGAGAATTACAGCGGCAGCTCGTTTCTGTACTTGGATTTGATGCCTGTGTTATGAACAAAGTCGTCTGGGTCACTGATCAGGGATCAAACATAATTGCTGCACTCGCACCGTATCATCGGCTGGATTGTCAGGACCATGTTTATAACACAGTACTCAGACGTGCACTTGATTGTGACGAACTACGAGACTGCGCACCAGAGATTACACAGACTTTATTGGCAGCCAAAGCACTCGTGAGATACGTCAAGCAAACAGGTATAATAAACCAGTTAACAAAAACTGTCAGACAAATTTCGGACACCAGGTTCAGCTCTGTGTTCCTTACCTCGGATTCAATTAAAGCGGTATATGCTGAGCTTCGTGAAAAACTTGACAACCGCGGAGAAAGCAGAAGAATCGACGAAGTATCTCCAGATGTCTTGGAGTTCCTGCTAGATTTTCTTTGCCCATTCTACCAGGCTCAGAGGGAACTAGAGGGCCACCAGTACCCCACACTTAACCTGGTTGTTTTGTGGCATGAGCGGCTTAAGCGCCACTGCAGGCCTGTGGCTTCAGACAGTCCACACCAGGCCATAATTCGTGAGCGACATCTCGAATGGCTGAATCGCAAAATCAAAATCGAGACGCTGCATAAACTTGCCATATTTCTCTGGCCAAAATTCTGTCAATTTCGCATGCTGTCTCAACCTGACAGAGAGGATATCCACCAAGAAGCCAGGCGTCGGATAGCTAGCTTTACCAATGGTGGCGAGCCAGCTGTTGAATCAGCAAGTAAAAGAAGCAAGACTGTAGTGGCAGAGTTTGAGGAGTGGGTAAACGTGCCCCTGAATGAAATGGTTGATGAAGTTCAGCAATACATCAGCCACAACCACGACATGAAAGAGGAGCGGGATCTCTTGGGTTGGCAGCGAGACAGCGGCGTTTTCCCGTTACTGTCAAGAATGGCCCGTAGTATACTCAGCATCCCTGCAAGTAGTAGCAGCAGCGAGAGAAACTTCAGTGCTGCTGGACTAACTCTTAATCAGAGGAGGAACGGCGCTGAAACCATCAACTGTCGATGCCGTTCTCTTCCTTCACAACGCATACTGAAAAGGATCAATTTGTGTAAATAGTTCTGCAACACTTTCCGCAAACTCTTTTTTTTTTTTGAAGTTAGAAGTTCGAGATTCAAATTTAATTTGTGACTGTCGCACCTGTGCTCACCCAGCAGCGTTTCATAATTGGTAAGTATGTGGTTTTTCTCTTTTGCTCTTGTGCCGCTGTGCCTTGATGAAACTGTTGCTTTACACGTATTTGTTTACTGGTGGTTGCATGTAATCTTGAAATACAGCGTCTTGCAAAATGTTATATGTTGTGAGAGACCTATTTCGGGTTCGGGTCAGGTTTCGGGCTGTAAATTTAACGGGTCGGGTCGGGCTGCATCAAACGATCTCGGGTACGGGCCGGGCTCGGGCTTCAGTTTAAAGCCCGTGCAGACCTCTAAATAGTCAGTGTTTGTGTGTTCTTGTTTCATATTTTGCAAAAGTTTCAGTAAATTAATTAGTGTTTTTCAACATATAAACTTCTTGTCTGTCATTTTTTCCACACATTTTAGTAACAATTAACATTTTATTTAAAATTTAACTTAATTTAAATTAGTTGAAGTTTGAATTATTTTCATGATTAGGATAACATCAAAATACATGTTATTAATATGTAACTATTAATAAAATCATTGCAATCACAAATTATAACGTATTAATGCATTGTCCACATAAATCAGTGACAGACAAAAAATAATTTACAAATTTTAATGATGAAAGCACTACAGTAAAAATGTAAACAAACATGTAATTTTCAAGATATGCATGATCATATCAATTAGAAGTTTAATGACATTTGTAAGCATTTTATTTACATGAAATGTTAATTATTAGTTAATTTTTGATACATTTATTATTAAAAATTAACGCACATTATTTCACGTTTCTAAATATGTGAATATAAATGAACTACTGATTAATTTATAATAGTATTTAAAATGTGTTTAAACAATTATTAAACAATCGAACCATATAAATATCCATAATTGCTTACAATAAAATAGTTAAAATTACAAGAACTATGTACATGTAAAAATTATTATTATTTTTTTTTTTACAATTTAAATGTTTAAAAGTCCCAAAACTCTGACAGATCAAGTGTGGAGATGTCCGTGTCCTCCTCCAGGAAAGGGTGAACCAAAACATGAAAAAAGAAACACACAAAGCAAGATCAAAACAGAATAAGCTTGGTGTTATGGTTAAAGAGAAACAACAGAATCTAACAAACACAAACAAACTGATCAACTAAAACTTACTGAATAGATCGGATTATCCTGAAGGAGAGAATCTACCAAAAAATAAAAAAAAGCAGTTAATGTATTGTTCTTGGAGAAATAATAGAACATAATTATATATTGATCACTTAAAACCTACCTAGCAGGCTCATGGTTCCCTGGGGGTTATACTCATTCTCCATTGCTTCTACAATGAAAACACACACACACACACACACACACACAAAAAAAAAACATTTTTTTTTGCCATCTTGGAAGCACTGCAAATGATGAAATAGAGTCAGTTAGTTTTCCTATGGTCTCAAATGACTTTTGTACATATATGCAATAAACATAAGGCAGCGGCTATTTGCACTAAGTGAAAATAGCATATTTTCTTAGCGATAGATGCACTTAAAACCTACCTAGCAGGCTCTTGGTTCCCTGGGGGTTATACTCGTTCTCCATTGCTTCTACAATGAAAACACACACACACACAAAAAAAAAACAATTTTTTTGCCATCTTGTGAAAAAATACTACTGTGTTATTACATGAAACATTCAAGGCCTACCCAACAACTGGAAACAATCCTCTGAAGGCTGGGGGAG
The DNA here is from genome assembly GCF_001515625.1 of Sinocyclocheilus rhinocerous. Taxonomy (NCBI): domain Eukaryota; kingdom Metazoa; phylum Chordata; class Actinopteri; order Cypriniformes; family Cyprinidae; genus Sinocyclocheilus; species Sinocyclocheilus rhinocerous. The sequence continues at coordinate 113,879 of NW_015656208.1, forward strand.
TGCCACCTGAATTTCCTCTTCTCCTTCATCCAGCCGAGACACCATCGGAACCGACGGATTTTGAGCTCTGAGTTTCTTCAGCTGGTCTATACTGACCATCAGCTGGAGCTCCTTAAGATAGGTTTTCACCTGCTTTGGCTGAAGAAACAGATTTTCTTAAAAGATTTATCTAAATATAAATCCACAAAAACAAGCATGCTATTTTGAGATAAGACTTACCTTGCATTCCCAATGGCACAATTTGATGTGCCGTTTAATGTTGCTGTAATTGATGCTGCACATGGGACATCTGATGTCATGTAGCCAGACCTGCCCCCTGGCCAAGCGCAGCATAATTTGCCTTTCCTCAGGATTGTTCATTTTGTGCTGCGACCTCAGATGGTGCCTCAAGTGGGCAACCTTTGCAGGGCACAGCGGGCATTTTAGCTGCATCTTTAAAATAGAATAGAAATGTTAATAAAGTTCGTTAGCTTTGAACTACAACAAACATGCTAAATAATTGCAATTTTTAAAACTTGAAAATATTTTAAAGAAGAAAATATATTTTATTTGATACTTGACCACCTTTAACTTATTTGACGGGACCTACACAGGCTTTCCATGGACAGACCTTTTTTAAGCTAACTATAAATGCTGTAATGTATATTAACTTGTCATAGTGTGATTCCTGTGTGTAGTACTGTATGTTTTACATAATAAAATCATTATAATATAATAAAATAAACTTTATTTATTTATAATAAAATCATTATAATATAAAGTCATTATAGTATGACTTATTAATGCATTGTCCACGGAAACCTGTGGAGGCCCCGTCAAATAAGTTACACGTGTCACTTGAACACCTGTAACTTATTTCATGGGACCTCCACAGGCTTTCCATGGACAGTGCATTAATTAGTCATATTTTGTTGATTATAATGGTTTTACTGAATAAAACATACGGGACAGTGCACAGTAAGTGTGTTATAACAGGCTAATGTATATTATAACTCATTAGTATTCATAGTTAGCTTAAAAAATGGTTGGTAGCACTTTATTTTATAGGTACTAACTAGGTACTAACCCTGAACTTACCCCTAAACCGAACCCTACCCCATGTAGTTACTGTAACGACGGAGGCGTAGTGACAACGGAGTTGAGGATCCAAATGCAGCTTTTATTCACAAGAGTGGTCAAGACAGGCAGATACACATACACATATATACATATATATACACATATACACACACACATACATACACACACATATACACACACAATAACCTTATATTACCAGTACTTTCTTGGGTAAGTACAGTGTAAGTATACTGTAAGTATATGTAAGTACATGTACTGAAAAATAAAGTGCAACCAAAATGTCTGTCCACGGAAAGCCTAGGTAGGCCTCGTCAAATATGTTACATGTGTCACTTGGGATGCACAAACATGCACAACTCTCAAAATAATACTGTTTAATTTACCTTATGTTTGGGAAACACAATTCTCTGTGACCTCACTTGCTGCACTCACTTGCTGCCTGCATTTTGACCTCACCTGCTGCCTGTGCACTGCCTGTTTTAAATTGAAGTTTCAAAGAGTGATTATTATTTTTTACACATTTAAAATATTTTCAAGTTAAAAAAAATTGCATTTTTGACTAAGAAAATTGACCACCTGTAACTTATTTGACAGGGCCTACCTAGGCTTTCCGTGGACTGACATATGTTCTGCTAACTGGCTCAGCTTCAGTGACCACATTAGGTGAGATGACCCCAACTACACAGTCAAAAATGCAATTTTTTTTAACTTGAAAATATTTTAAATAAGAAAATTGACCACCTGTAACTTATTTGACGGGGCCTACATAGGCTTTCCATGGACTGACATATGTTCTGCTAACTGGCTCAGCTTCAGTGACCACATTAGGTGAGATGACCCCAACCCCCACTGGTGTGAATTGACTTGAATACAGGAGGAAAAGTCTCTCACAGTTTCACACTGTGTGTTGTTTCAACAGGGTACACATACTGTACTCCTTTGCTGGATTGTATCCTTTGTTTTTTTTTCTTTGAAAATGGCAGAACAAGCTCAGAAAAGGTAAGGCTTGTGTTTTTGTTCCTTAACTAATTTTGATTGTTGTGTAAACTGTTAAAGCTATACATTTGAATACTCACTGTGACATCTAATATCTCAGCATGAGTAAAATAACAAACAAAAAAACCTAAAGCTTTGTGTAAATCTGGGAAATGTAGGTAGTTATTTTTTTTTATTTTTTTTTTACCAAGTTCCAACATCAGCCAAATAAAAAGTCTGGCAAATCTACACAAAAATATTCTTTCCTTTTAATGTATTACTTTTTGTAATTTTACTTATTCTATATTCCCATTTCTTTTGTTCACACAGTTGACTTTGGTCAGGCTTGTGTTTTTGTTCCTTAACTAATTGTGTAAACTGTTAAAGCTATACATTGGAATAATCCCTGTGACATCTACTATCTCAGCATGAGTAAAATAAAAAAAAAATTAAAAAAAAACATATATGAAGAGTTTATTTGCAAAAATAAGTTTCTAAAATATTTTTAAAATTGTCAAAAATCATGTGTTTTATGATGTTATCATATATTTATTGTGTTTTATTGTGTTAGTTAGCGGGGTTTTTTTTTTTTTTACCTAGTCAAAATAACCCAACTGCAGTCTGATTAAGATTAATTGGAATACACAATGAAAAAAACATGATTTCTGAGAATTGTTAAAAACGGAGTTATCTGTTTTTGCAAAATATATATATATCTGCTTTACTAAATGTTCGGAATGTTGTTTTGTCTATTTCTTGAAGGTCTGCTGATCGCAGCATTGTGTACTGTTTACGGTGCTACAAGCCACAGGAGAACCTCCCTGTTCACCTGGCTAGGGTTTGTATGAAATCCAGCATGCCAGATGAAAGATCTGATGAGCTGCAGAAGGCCAAGGCATCCAACAGGGAGTGGATCCGCACTAACAGGACCTGGGATTACCACCAGCTTTGTGAGATCCTGCCTGACAGGCACTCTCAGGTCAGCATGGTGAAGGAGCTTCTCCGGCGAGGTTTCTTCATCAAGAACCAGCCTGATGACTCTGAACTGGTCTTAGACCCTGTAGGTGCCACCACAACAGCCACCACTGTGATCGCACCCAGCACTAAAGATTTCCAAAAGATTTTGAAAGCTGCAAAGGCAGACTTCCTCCGGATCTATGGGAACCTGCTGAAGGGCAGTGAGGTCACGAATTCTGAAAAGACGCTGTACTGTTACTACTGTGAGGCGATCTTAATCTTCCGTCACCATCAGTGCCCAGGAGCTGTGGAAGGCTTGATGGTAAGTTTATCTATTTTAGCAAGTTGGCCCTCATGATATGCTGTAATAGTTTGAGACGAATGCATTAGTAAATTAAAAATTTTCAATGTTTTCCAGGATGCAGAGTGGGTGGCCAGGATGCAACATGGTGGCAGGGTTGTGACTGGCATCAGCAGCCGCAAAACATCATTGAAGCATATTGTGACATTTGCCTTGACCAATAGAGAGGTAGCTGTAAGGCTTTGCATATCTTATTAGACTGAATCTCTGACTACAGTATGATACAATAAATGTGCTGATTTAATGTAATGCATAAAGATATTTTTCCAGTATTACAAAAAAAAAATGATAATAAAAAAACATCTGAAACTTTCACAGTTTATAACAGTCTGTCCTATTTCCACAGTGGTTTCAGATGTACTTTTAAAAAGATTAGGCCTGAAAACATTCGGCCTGAAAAAGTCTGCAACAACTTTTTTGTTTCATCGACTGGCGATGCTGTTCACAATGTGTCACAAGGCATGAATCGCCTACATGAAATGTATGTGCCCACATAGATCCACATAGATTTCCTATATCTTATCAGTCAAAGTGATTTTCATAAATAACATTTCATTTCTCAATGCAGGTATAAGCTACCCATGTTAAAGAGTCAAGATGTGCGGAAGGCCATTGAGGCTGCTGCACAAACGCTCCCAGCATACCATCAGGAGGCCATAAATGATTATCTGGCACATAGAGCTGGTGTGGTCCAACAACACAGAATGTGACAGCCTCAGTTTGTTGTGGACACAGCTGTGCTGCTGGACTCCTTGGCGGGGTAGGTCATTTCATCCAGTAGGGTCATACCGCACCACAAATGACTTGTACACATGATTATGTTGTCCTGATATTGTAATTTATTTTTTAAACATTATTTCCTTCCTTTTGCAGCTTTACTTCAGACGATGACCCAAACAGTCCCGGAACAAGCATGGAATGTAACCCTTCGACCAAAGACTTCTCTGCCTTTGTGACCAGATTTCCTGTCTCACTGGACGGTCAGCCACCGAGCAAAAAACAGCGGGTCGATGAAGGGTTTCCTGAAGACCATGTATTTTATGACAGGTGGCGAAGCTCCCAGTTTGCCAAGAGAGAGGAATATCTGCTTTGTAAGTACCCCAATCCGTAAATACAGCACTGACAATCAATACACCATTCAAACTAGGCCATTCATTTAGTGTGAAGAGCGACTCATAATGTTATGTCATCCTTTTTTTTAGCACAATTCACACACCGCAAGCCTTCAGCCGCAATTGTGGCAAGGCTGATTGCGAAGGAAGGGTGGAAGGCCAACCATCCAAAGCCTGAAAACATCGAGCTGTTGTGGAAACCAGCTGCCAAGGTCACCATTGAGAGTGATGAAATTATCATCAATAATGTCTCTCAGCAGACCTGGAGAAGGCCTTGCTGTTAAGGACTTTGGTCCCCAGCAAGGTCTAGGTTAGTAAATCTTTTTTTTTTTTTAATATACAGAATACAATAATGTACATTTTATAATGTACATTTTAGCAACTATTGGCTGCAGCAAAAGCTACAATCAAATTACTGAAAAGTTTGCCTACATGTAATGTTCAGTTCTTGTAGTTTTGTTCTTACTCAAAATGTAATGTCCTCTTGATCACAGGAGTGGTTGCAACCCGGAGGTTTTCCAAAGGTGACATTGTCTGCGATTACCACGGGAAGGTAATCACAGCTGCAGCAGGGAGAGCCATGATTCAGGACTTACGTGATGAGGCCGGGTACCTGTTCTTTTTTAAATCTGGGCAGAGAGACTTGTGCATGGATGCTCAGACGTTCCCCTGTGAGTGTCATCCCAAGGCAGACACAATCGGAAGAAGGATTAACCATTCTTCAAAGATGCCCAACCTGAAGCCTCTTCACTGTGTCTTAAAGGTGGATGGAGAGGACAGGGATGTCATCCTATTCAGAGCACTGCAAGACATAAGTGTGGACACACAGCTAAAATTTGATTATGGTGTTAGGAGACAGTCTTTCAGAGGAGAGGGCGTGGACCTGGATTGGCTGGATGAGTAGGCCAGGTCGAAAGGTCACACAATCTATTTTATTTTTCAATTAATTTTTCTATTTTTGTTTATTTATATTTACATATGTGTATTTTTATTCTCATCTTATTTTTTATTGTCTGTGTGCTGTGTACTGTCAGCTTGTGACACTAAAATCCCTTGGCAATAAATCTTTTTTTTTTTACTTCCGACTTCTGACTTCTTTAAGAATCGAAATATCAGATTAAAACACACACACAAGTAAACAGGCTTATTAAATCATTGAAAAATGGGATAAATGAAGCAACAGATGAAATAACAGATATAAACAGATAAAGAGATAACAAAAAGTACTACAACATAAGATAAACATGAAGACTGGTTCTGTTAGATGCAATGTTTCTCTTTGTTTTTCATTTTATTACTACATTTTCATGTACTGTATACAAACACAATGAACAGTATTATTTATTTAGTCATTTAGCAGACAAATTAACAAATGAGGACAACAGAAGCAATCAATTGTAGTATTAAAACAACTAAAAACAGATCCAAAACTAAAAGCTAAAACTTTATAAATACTACTTATACACATTTTAAAAATAAAGAAATTAAATAAAAATGACAAATGCATACAACAAAATTTCAAAACTTAACATTTAAATGAAAAACAAAAAATAAAGCTAAAAACAATTCAAAATATTAAAGAACAAAAGGTATAAGAGTATAATAATGATTCTAACATAACACTAAGCCAAACACCAAAAATATGTGTATGTACAACCACACATACATATATATATATATATATATATACATACATACACATTTATAAATTCAATATATATATTATTTCATTTCCATTTAGTTTGTTGTGAAGTATAAAATAACTCAAATTAAATAAAACTAAAAACGTAATTAAAGACCTATACAGACATAATAAATGTAGACATAATTTAACTAAAATTAAAATAAATAACAAATACAAATAATACAAATCAAACGACAGTAGTTTATCAGTAATCCTAAAAAATAACACTGCCAAACACACATGCTAAAAAACAACAACTTACTTACACATAGTAAGAAATGGTTATAAAAAACTGAAACAGAAGCGAAACAAGTAATAGGAAAAAGGAGAAATAAAAAGCGATACTTATCCTTTAATAAGTATATTAATATTTACCTTAATATTTAATGCGTTAAACTGAAAAAATTAATTGCATGCATTAATGTGCTAATTTTGACAGCACTAATATTAATATTTTTATTTATTTATTATTATTTTAACTATGTATTCTAGTAGGAAAGTTGTCATTGTTCTGTATTTGGCATTGTTCCTTTGGATATTATAATAAAATGTAATAAAAGTAGAGCTGAAAATAGTGTGCTCTCTCAGTCCTCTCGTTCTCAAGTATTAAAATAACTCAAATTTTGTTGAAGTATTAAAATAACTCTATAAATAAATAATTATAATAAAATAAAAGACCTAAACAGACATAATAAATTCAGACATAATTTAACTAAAATTAAAATAAATAACAAATACAGATAATACAAATCAAACTACAGCATTCCAGTATTAGCAGTAATCCTAAAGAATAACACTGCCAAACTTACATGCTAAAAAATCATCGTACTTATGACATATGACCAATTAATGCATTGTCCACGGAAAGCCTATGGAGGCCCCGTCAAATAAGTTACGGGTGGGCAGCCACCAACAGGGGTGTAAAGTCACCAAAATCCAACTCCAAATTCCAAAATCAGCAAGTGACACCTGTAACTTATTTGACGGGACCTACACAGGCTTTCCATGGACAGAGCATTTTTATGCAAATTAAGCCATTTTACGAGCTCCGATGTACATGACACTGCTGGACGGCGTTTCCTGAGCACTGTACTGCTGGTATTGCTCAATAAAATCATCGTGTTTATGACATATGACCTATTATTGCGTTGTCCACGGAAAGCCTGTGGAGGCCCCGTCAAATAAGTTACAGGTGGTCAAGTGACAGCTGTAACTTATTTGACGGGGCCTCCACAGGTTTTCTGTGGACAGTGCATTTTTATGCAAATTTAGCCATTTCACGAGCTCCGATGTACATGAAACCGCTGGACGGCATTTCCTGAGCACTGAAAAGCTGGTATTACTCTATAAAATCATCGTATTTATGACATATGACCTATTAATGAAGTGACACCTGTAACTTACTTTATGGGACCTACATAGGGTTTCGGTGGACAGACCTTTTTTATGATAATTATGAATACTGATTAGTTGTAACGTAAATTAACCTGTCATGCAGTGTTTCCTATGTACTGTACTCAGTGTTTTACATAATAAAATCATTATTATGGCCAGGAGGACTAAAAGACTTTTCGTGGTCATATAGGTGGTCAAGGGGATGAATAGGCTTTTAGCGGTCACATAGGCGGTCCGGGGGACTAACAGGCTTTTCGTGGTAAAATAGGTGGTCAGTGGGACGAATAGGCAGTTCGTGGTCAAATAGGTGGTGAGGGGGACGAATAGGCTTTTCGTGGTCAAATAGGTGGTAAGGGGGACGAATAGGCAGTTCGTGGTCAAATAGGTGGTAAGGGGGACGAATAGGCTTTCCGTGGTCAAATAGGTGGTGAGGGGGACTAATAGGCTTTTCGTGGTCAAATAGGTGGTAAGGGGGACGAATAGGCAGTTCGTGGTCAAATAGGTGGTAAGGGGGACGAATAGGCTTTTCATGGTCAAATAGGTGGTAAGGGGGACGAATAGGCTTTGCGTGGTCAAATAGGTGGTAAGCGGGACGAATAGGCTTTTCGTGGTCAAATAGGTGGTAAGGGGGATGAATAGGCTGTCCGTGGCGAGGAGACTGCCAGCTTGTGGCTGATTGACAGATTGCAACAAAACACACTAAACCGGAGGGCCGCTTCGTCGCCGTTCCGCAGGGCCCCTGGGGGCCCTAGCCAATGCCTCCGGTGTGTCCCGGCGGGCCTCCCCTCGGCGCCCGTTCGGTCATCGGGGGCGGGAAAAATCATCTAGGGGGCGTGGCGCAGCGTCCCACGGACAGCCTGCCCACTCACCACCTATTAAGTGCTCCGTGGTTTGATGGCCTAACCCCTTTTAGGGAAGTGTAAATATATAGAATTTCTCGGATCTTGTTGCAATTCACAGCATGGACAGGGCGTGTCCAGAGTAGCCCCGGATCAGGGTTTGAGCTGTACAGCTCGTCCAGGAGCCGAGATCCTGGACGTCCCACGTACAATCTATCCCATTAAAAAAAAAAGCAAGTCAAATAAGTTAGAGGTGGTCAAGGTACACCCGTAACTTATTTGACGGGACCTCCACAGGCTTTCCGTGGACAGTGCGTTTTTATGCAAAATAAGCCATTTTACGAGCTCCGATGCACACGAAACAGCCGGACGGTGATTCCTGAGCACTGTACTGTAGGTATTTGCCGATGAAATCATCGCATTCATGAATTATGACCCATTAACGCATTGTCCACGGAAAGCCTGTGGAGGCCCCGTCAAATAAGTTACAGCTGTCACTTGCTGATGATGGAATTTGGAGTTGGATTTTGGTGACTTTCACCCCTGTGGGTGCATGCCCACCCGTAACTTATTTGACGGGGCCTCCACAGGCTTTCCGTGGACAGTGCCTTTTTATGCCATATATGACATTTTTAATCATCCGATGCATACGAAACTGCCGGACGGTGTTTCCTGAGAACTGTACTGTAGGTATTTGCCGATGAAATCATCGCATTCATGAAATATGACCAATTAACGCATTGTCCACGGAAAGCCTGTGGAGGTCCCGTCAAATAAGTCACGGGTGTCAGTTTTCGTGCAAAGACATTTTTAAAGGTAAATATGAATATCGATGAGTCGTGACGCACGTCGACTTGTCAGACGGCGTTCCCTGTGCTGGCGGTGTACGACGCACGTAACTCATCCCATTCATTTTCAGGTGTTTCGCGGACAGCGGGACAGAAAGGTCCGATCGGCCCGTAATGATATGACCTATTAACGCATTGTCCACGGAAAGCCTGTGGAGGTCCTGTCAAATAAGTCACGGGTGTCAGTTTCCGTGCAAAGACATTTTTAAAGGTAAATATGAATATCGATGAGTCGTGACACACGTCGACTTTTCAGACGGCGTTCCCTGCGCGTGGCGGTGTGCGTAACTCATCCCATTCGTTTTCAGGTGTTTCGCGGACAGCGGGACAGAAAGCTCCGGGACGTCCAGAGTTCCGCGTCCGCACCTGCCCGATCGGCCGAAAAAGACCCCCTTGACCGCGAACCACCTGTGAAGTTTCCATTGAAATAAGTTGCGGGTGGGATGTGGGAAACGCAGGGGTCAAAAGGTCGCAGGGTAACAAAATTCGGTACGCCGGTAGTCTAGGGGCCCCCGACTCGGGGTCCGGAGTTTCGTAGTCCTAGATCGCTTCCAAGCGTGAGTTTCTGCAGTTCAGCCAACTTTTCACATCAGGGCACTTCGGTTCATTCGAGAGGGTCTTAGGGGCTATGTGACGAAGAGGCCCATGAGAGAGATCTTTGCCAAATATGCACAAACGGCTTTGCGTTCAGGACAGACGCTTGTCCGCGCGATATGTTGTTCGGGGGCCCCTACGCTACACGTGAAGTTTGGGGCCCCTTGGACCCCCGGGGGCCGAACGGGAGCCGTTGACGCGTGCAACTTATTCCATTCGTTTTCATAGGTGTTTCTCGGACAGCGGACAGAAAGGTCAGATCGCCCCGAAATTGACATATAAAAATATATTTACAATACATAGGCTTTCCGTGGACAGCCCTTTTTTGAGGTAAATATGAATATTGATGAGTTGTAATGTATATGAACTTGTCAGACGGTGTTTCCCGAGGGTAGCAACGAGCTCCGATGTACATGAAACTGCTGGACGGCGTTTCCTGAGCAGTGTATAGGTGGTATTACTCAATAAAATCATCGTATTTATGACATATGACCTGTTAATGCATTGTCCACGGAAAGTGGGAGGTTTAGGCTGCCGTGGACGCCCACCCCCAACCTATTCGACAGGCCTCGCGTAAGCGCCCCGCTTCAGGAGTCCGCCCCCATGTGGCCGACCTACAGATTGCAACAAAATGCGCAAAAAAGAGCGCAGATCCGTCGCCGTTCCGCGGGGCCCCCAGGCCCCGGCTCACGCCTCCGACATGTCCCGCCGGGCCTCCACTCTGCGCCCGGGCGGTCGTCGGGGGCGGGAAAAATCATCTAGGGGGTGGCGCGCGGCGTACACGTAGCACCTAGCAAGCTGTGCGCGGACCCCTCACCCAAAGTGGTGGCCTAACGGGCGTTCCTCACTGTGCTGGCTCCCCGCTTCCGCCGAGGCAGAGCGGCAGTTGCACTCGTGGGGCTCGCAGCTGGATCTGGTGGAGGGAATGGAGACGGGCGAGTCCCTATCTTCTTCCTCACCTGTCAGATCCACTGCCCGCTCGCTGGGATCGGAAGCCCGTTCTGCGGTTTCTTCCCCCCGGAGAGCGGGCTCGTCGCTTCTCCTATCTTCCTCCGAGGAGGTTGATGTGGAAAGCGTCGAGGATTCGCGGCCTCAATCCCCACAATATGAGGAGCTAATGGAGGTAGTTACTCGCGCGGTTGCCAAGCTGAACATCGAGTGGCCCGCAGAGAAACAG
>NW_015656208.1:125451-129916 GCF_001515625.1 Sinocyclocheilus rhinocerous
TGAGGATTTTTTTAGGCCCAGGTGGACTTGTTTTGTTTGCGTCAGACATCGCAATGTCCCCTCTGGTTCTCTCTGACTTATCCAGCTCCACTGGGGGCTGGATGCTATGGTACAGACTTGGCCGAGGCTTCGTCTGTACGCCTTTCCCCCGCAGGAACACTTTTTTATAAGAAGCCATATTTTTAGAACCCTTTGTCATAGATACATTCTGATAATTTAAAATGATAGGAAACATCCTGAAGTTACTTTAGATACTTTGTACTTCTGCATCATTTTCCCTTATCTTGAGGACCACATAAGTTTATGTGGTCCCCATTTAAATGAACCTTGTTCATTTAAATGGGGAGTCATCTCAATTATCACCGGTAAAATATAAGTAAAAAGTGGCTCATCTTACCCCACTCTCCCCTACTGTCCTTACGACGCATTGCTCTGCAAGGCTAGACAGTGAGCTAAAATGAGGGATGAAACTCCAATAATGCCTCAAGGTGTAACTTTTCTTGTTTCATTAAAAACCCTAAGTTAAAAGTTAAAATCACTAAGTTAAAAATAAAATAAATAATAGAAAACATACCACATTTTAACTGGTAAGAGGAATACACATTAATTTGAGCTAGTGATTAGGGCTGTATTAGCTAGCTTACATTTGATTTACAGTTACTGCTATCAAAAAAATACACTTATATGTAGGTTTAAAATTGTATGTGTCACATTTAATGTCCAACAACAAATAATTTACGCTTATATTATATTGCGCTCCTATTCTGTTGTGCTCCGACTCTTTAGCGCACAGCCGCGCTCGTTCACTCCCGTAAGCCTTGCCCACTTCTGACAGCAAAATGGATATATTTGCATGACTTACTAACATTTACGGATGAAAAATATACCTGTGACATGTCAGTTATGCACTGAGGAAAACACAACGTCTCAAATGCATTAAACAGCACAAATATATTCGCAGTTTGCCATGGTGGATCGATTTGATTCATGATCGACATTAAGGGCTGCTTAAGAATAAGTGTGCACATCAAATTATCTTGACTCATTGAACCAGGATCAAATTAGTGAGATTGCATGAAATTAAATGGTCGTTCATGGAACCCCAATATGATTAGTCCCAATTGATTTGTTACGTTATTTCAAGTCAGGTTTTGGACTCTAATCCCAGCTTTTCTTAGTGTCTTATTTGAAAGAAACCCTCGATCTACTCCGTGAAGGCGTGCATTTCTCATTCAAACACACCTCCCCAGAACCACAGCATGTCGCAATCTGTGACGACGCAGACGAGAGCCAATGAGCATTCGATTTTCCTACCATAAAACCTGTTGTAAAGCTTCTTGAAGAGGCAACTTTTGAATTTGTAACAAGCACATTAGCGTGGGTTTCCATACTTACAGTTGCTGCTAAGGATGAAGATGAAGATCGCTTAATAAAGGCTTGAGATTCGAACTGTTCCTCACAGTCATATGGATTCTGCAGGTTTGGATTACAGCATAGAAATAAAATTGATCCTTTTTGTAATTATATTGCCTTTTTGGTGTATTTTATGGTTCCATTGTCAGTAACAGCATGTCGGACAAAAAAACGCCTTATGTAATATTTACTTTGTTTGTCATGGGACACAATAAGTAATGGTTAAACGATTGCAGAAATGTTATTTATTTTAAAGGGTTAGTTCACCCAAAGATGAAAATTAGTCCATGTTTTACTCACCCTCAAGGCATCCTAGGAGGATATGACTTTCTTCTTTCAGATGAATCCAATCAGAGTTATATTAAAAATTGTCCTGGCTCTTTCAAGCTTTATAATGGCATGGGCGGGTGTTTTTGTTCAACAGTCCAAAAGTAATAAAGCGCATCCATCCATATTAAAAATATCCATATTTAAATCGATATGGCGTTACACAAAACTGTTTATATCATTTTAAATATGGATTTTTTTCTTACAAAAACGCATCGATTCACTACAGGAGGCCTTTATTCACCCCCCAGAGCCGTGTAATGTGCATTTTAATATGGATGCGTGCGCTTTATTTGACTACTTTTGGACTGCTGAACAAAAACACCTGCCCATGACATTATAAAGCTTGAAAGAGCCAGGACAGTTTTTAATATAACTCTGATTGGATTCATCTGAAAGAAGAAAGTCATATCCTCCTAGGATGCCTTGAGGGTGAGTAAAACATGGACTAATTTTCATTTTTAGGTGAACTAACCCTTTAAGGGTTTAAAGTGTATTTTTGTTCAACATTGTGTATTCTTCAAAACAAGTTGGCAGCACAAATCACACAGAACAGAACAAAATGTCATCATTTCATATTAAGTAAATGAGTAAACTTTATTTAATAATGCAATTTAAAACATAATGCCATTGATATGACAACTGAATACAATATAATAAAATGTTAATGCCGCTATTTCAATATTTATAAGGATTCATTCTGCCAAATGAATAAATGTAAATTCATTTGTAAAGTTTTTCATACATCATTTACATTTTAGGTGTCGTCAGTACATCAGTATTGTACGTTTAAATGCTGTAAATACGTTAGTATTTTCATGTTTCAGTGTCTTTGCAAGAACCACGTGTAGAACCACATTTGATGTAAAATACGAATTCTCATGGGATAATGTTGAAGGTAGCAGACTGAAGCTCTGACGCTCCTGAAAGACTAGAATTACACCGTGATCAACTGTGTTCCGCAGCGATACTGTGAGTGTTTGTACAGAATTAATTTATTGAATTGAGTGTTAAATCAGCGCATACACAAAAATAAAGCAGAGGATCAGGAGACGGGATTCATTCTGAGTGAATTCAGCCTGTTTCATTCTGCTGATCATGATAATTCATACTGTCACTGTCAGCAGTTCACATCAGTGATTCATAAATGGGTTCATAATCAAATGAGTTACAAATGTACTTTTATTCAATTTGATGATCAGTTTGCAATATAAATATTAAAGCAAACTTATTACTCTGTTTTATAAAGATCCAGAACAGTATGTGTGTCTGATCTAGATTTATACCTTCTAGATGACAATGGAAAACAATGGGGAAAAAATTAATTATTATAAATGTAATGATGTGAGATCTGATGACTTTGTGTGCATCTGAACATCAGGAAGAGGATTTACAAGTGTGTGTGTATTTGTTGTTTAACCTGACACAGAGACACAGAGGAATCATTATCAACCCTAAATCCAGCATAGAGGGGTTCAGTAAATGTGGTGTTGAATGTGTGTAAATGTGTGTGTGAGTATGAGTGTGTGTGTGTCAGAGACGCTGTAGAAGGACAGAGTGCCGACCGACACGTCCACATACACTCCTACTCTATAAAAGGATAAAGGGACGACAGGTATATCAATGCTGTTATTATTGTGACAGACAGTAAATCCTTCATAAGAGCACCAAAGACTCCAGGATTTTTCATTTAATCCAAACCAACAGTCTCTCCATCCTTTCCTGTTGATTCCTTTATATGATACTGATATATCAGCCTTATATCCGCTCCATTCAGCCTCCCAGTAACAGCGTCCAGTCAGACTCTCCTGACACAGAACCTGAAGAAACTCGTCAAATCTCTCTGGATGCTCAGGATATGGCTGATGATCTTTCACACATGTGATCTTCCTGTTTTCATCAGACAGAATGAGTCGACTGTTCGCTGTGTTTGGATCCAGTGTGAGATCACAGGCATCTGAACACAAGAAGAGAGACACATCAATAACCTGACTACCAGCTATGGAGTTTTGTCCACTGTAGAGGACATTATGTTTTAGCGATTTCTCTGAGACGTTACATGTCACAGTTTTAAATCTGGATGTCCTGTACAGAGCACATTCAGGGCTTTTCAGAGATACCAAATGATTGGATAAAATCAGCATATCAGGAAAATGTTATGGGGTTTCAAATCAAAATATGACCTTCTGTTATGAAACAGGACATCAATTTCATACATGTCCACTGTAGAAGACACCAGGACTGAAAGCATGTTTATTACACATTTTGGGAGACACAACAAATGAATGGAGAAAAAATTATATATCAATATTCATATTAAATATTAGATATTATTATGTTCCCAGTACCATTTAAAGGGTTGCATTCGCACCGACAGCGTGTACTAGGAAGTGACGTAAGCCGGTCGACAGCTACGTCATTTGTGCGCGGCGTTCAACAACGGAAACAAAGAAGAATAACGTTAACAACAGGAGGATGGAGGACGCTGTGATCAGAGCTGTTTTTGTTGTGTCTCGCGGGTTTCACAATAATGGACATGGAAAGTCGACGTATACGTAAAGCGATTGAAAGAACGGAAAGGAGGACTAAGAATCTCCAACGACAACTGGCAGTGCTACATTTGCTACAAGTGCCTGCACTTCAGCGTCCGTCCATCTATCGCTGTTCTCCATACTTGCGAAATAAGTTGACACAATGTTTACAGTATGTTTACACGGCTTTAAAT
>NW_015656208.1:130353-139281 GCF_001515625.1 Sinocyclocheilus rhinocerous
GGGCTAAATATCACGTTATTGGGGTCGCTTCAACCCGCGGACATGAACAACAACCCGCGGCAACAGTGTTAAAGTAGCCCAATTCCGCGGGAAAACCGCGGACTTGGCAACACTGCGTATGAACCGACCGTAATATAGCGTTTCCTTGTTTACCGCTGTAAACAAAGCAGAGCTGTGCTTTATACAGAGGAGAAGAAAATGCCATTGCCATCGAAACTTTAACCATACTAAATTCACAAAACTGTTTTTTCCCTGGTAGTCAGGAGGATAACACAACAATGAAGATGTCTGTGTGTTTACAGCTTTGACTATATTTGCAAATTCCAAAATGTCCTCACTATTCACAAATGTCCTCACTAATATAGTGAAAGCTTTTGAATAGCGATGTCTAGAGTAGCGGCTTGGTTCTGTTCCCACTGACAGACACTGCTTTCAGATGATCCTGTGTGTATTTATGTGTCTGTGAAGAGCATCAACCCTATTTATGGTGTGTTTTTGTAGCGTTGATCATACCAATCAGTTTCAATGTAGTTTATCTATAACCAACAAAATATAAACATTATGTGACTGTGACAGGTTAAGCGTCTTTAATATTTGTTTAGGTTTTTTTATTATAATTTGTGTTAGTGGCTTTATAAGGTGTGTTAGTGGTTTTATAAAAAGCAGGTTGTAGTGGTAAAAACAGGCTTCAAATTTCCAATTTTGTCCCTTGTTTCTTGACCACTTGGGAGGTGTTGATGCAATAATCCGACCTTGTTGAGGTTCCAAACAATAACTGAAGTTTATTAAACCATAATGAACTTTAATTGCAACATAAAACAAACAAACAACTTAAAAGCTAATTGCAGGCTTGTTGCACCATGCCATCTTAGCTCCATGCGCATGGTCGAAAGGCTGTTTGCTCTTGCACCAGCGCCCCTCTCCTGTCAGGGGTGGCATATTCTTTTAAACATTTTTCCCTTCACACCTATAGAGGGCACACACTCAGAGAAATAAACAACATTAAGAATATAGCAGCAAACTAATATATAAATGAACATATAGAAAAATGAAATAAGATAGTAAGTATGGCTCCTACACCCGGCCCCTAATTGAGGGTTTAAGCATCAATTACAATAAATTAAATGTACATGGAGCCAAATATGTCTATACAAGGAAAAATAATAATCATATGTTAATCTTTATCCAGTTGTTCTAAGAATCAATCCTAGTTTTCTGCATCTTCTAAGAGCAGGCAAAGTTTGGTAATGGGTCTTTCCAAGAAACCAGTCTTTGTCTTAAGTTTAACAGTTCTTATGAGTTCTTTGGAATCAGGTAAAACTTTTGTTACTCTTCCAATAGACCACGATCCACGAGGTGCTTAACTGTCCACAACTAGGACAATATCTCCCTTCTGCAGTCCTCTTTTAGCAGTAAACCATCTTTGTCGTTCCTGTAGTAATGGTAAATACTCTTGGGACCACTTCTTCAAAAACAGGTCAGCTAAAAATTGTACTTGCCTCCATCGACGTCTGATGTATACATGATGTCCAGGGGGTAAAGTAGGACTAGACTTTAGCAGGAGAATGTGATTTGGTGTCAAAGGTTCAAGATCATGATTGTCATCAGACAATGTGGTAATGGGGCGACTATTCAAGATTGATTCTACCTCACAAAAGAGTGTTTGTAATTCTTCATCATCAAGGGTGCGGTGTTGCAAAATAGAGCATAAAATCTGCCTCACCATACGAATGAGCCTCTCCCATACTCCCCCATGATGTGAGGCTCCTGGAGGATTAAACGTCCACTGAATTCCTTTCTGGAGCATTGCTTTCTGAATTTTGCTTTGGTTCCACTCTGAAAGTGAATTCTGTAACTCTCTTTTTGCACCCACCAGGTTAGTTCCGTTATCAGATCGAATATGCAGCACTTAACCTCTTCTGGCTATGAATCGTCTTAAAGCGTCAATGCAGGAATCTGTGGTTAATGAGTGAGCCATTTCTAGGTGAACTGCTCTGCATGTGATGCATTTCATGCATGTGAAAATAACTCCGTACCTTTTTACTTGACTTCTACCTCTTTTTGTCTCGAAAGGTCCAAAGTAGTCAACTCTAACATTAAAGGTGGAAGATCAGCTTGTAGTCTTTCCTTAGGTAAGTCTGCCATCTTCTGCTCTCCAATTTATCCCCTTACACACCACACATCTAGACAGAACTTTGCGGGCTGCAGAATTAGCATTTATAATCCAATACTTCTTTCTCAGTTGTGAGAGAACATGGTTTCTGCCAGCATGTCCGAGCTGCTCATGTATGTGCTGAAGGATAAGCGTCAAGATATGAAGATCTTTTGGGAGTATTATTGGTCGCTTTGTCTCCTCAGGCATTGCAGACTTGTTTAACCTTCCTCCAACCCTTAAAACTCCATCATCCACCACAGGATCTAGCTTGTACAAGCTGCTGAACCGATTCAAGCACTTTCCAACAACTGATGCCTTTTCAATTCTTGACATCTCTTCTGCATACCTTTGTTTCTGGTAAAACTCGACAATGGCCTTTTCTGCTTTCAAGAGATCATCCAAGCTTATGGATTCTGCTTCAAGTGATGTCTTGAATGCTTTCAATTCATCACATACCTTGTTTGGGTTCTTAGTGCCCTTATTCACGCAGGCTGTCTGGATTTCTTTCCTTTTTGTACTAAGCAATCGAAGGACATTCTTGAACTTTAAGAACCATGCTACCGCTATCTTTAGCTTTGTCCAACTTGAAAAGTAGTTAAGTAGTTGGCTGGTAGGATTTTCCTTGTCTTTAAGGACAGTACTGTACACAGTGGTGTTTCTTTTAACTTCAGCATCATCAGGTGAGAATGACACAGGTACCAGGGACTCTTTAGGCCATTCCTTTTCTTTCTTCTATAAAAAGTCTGGTCCATGGATCCACTCTCTGCACTTTACCAATGTGCTGGCACTCACCCCTCTTGACGCCAAGTCTGCCGGGTTCTGCTTGGTTCTGATAAATTTCCACTGTGTTACATTAGTGTTTTCTCTGATAACAGAGATCCTATTTGCGACAAATGTGCGGAATCGTGCATTCTCATTTGCGATGTATTTCAGTACTGACTGACTATCAGTCCAAAACGTTGAGCTTTTGAGATCTAGCTCCCATGCTTTCCTCAGCATAACATCCACTCTGACTGCTAACACTGCAGCTGTCAATTCTAGACGTGGAATTGTCACTTGCTTAAGCGGAGCAACCCTGGCTTTTCCCAACAGGAAAGACACATGTACAGTGTGCATATCATCAGTCAATCTCAGGTAACTCACTACGCCATATCCTTGCTCACTGGCATCAGAGAAATGATGCAGCTCAGCTTGCTTCTGTGTTCCGAAACCAATTGGCTTTACACATCGTAGCACTCTGAAATCTTGTATCTCATCAAGATCCTTTATCCACTTTGTCCACCTTTCCACTGCAGCTTGAGGTATTTCCTTATTCCAACCACATTTGCTCCTACAGAGATCTTGGAGAAGCAATTTTGCAGGTATAGTGAATGGACTCAAAAATCCAAGTGGATCATATATGGAGCTTACAACTGGGTGTGGGATCTGCACTTAACAGTGATATTGAACTTAAACATATCATTCTCTACGCACCACAACAATCCAAGTGCTCTTTCAGTGGGAAGTCTTTCCCTGTCGAGATCCAATTCCTTTACATTCTGAGCTCTGTCTTTCTTTGGAATATGTGCAAGCACAGTGCGACTGTTACTCACCCATTTTGTGAGATGGAATCCTCCTGTTTGACAGAGAGATGTAAGGTCTTTCACCATTTCTACTGCTTCATGCTCTGTTGGAAGTGACTTTAAACAATCATCCACATAGAAGTTGTTTTCAACAGTGCTTATTACCTCAGATCGAAAACAGTCATTGTTATCTTTGGCTGTTTGTCTAAGAGCAAAGTTAGCACAACTGGGGGATGATACTGCCCCAAAAAGATGTACTAGCATTCGATGTTCCACAGCAGGCATACTGGCATCTCCCTCTGGCCACCAGAGGAATCGTAAAAAGTCAACATCTGTCTTTGACACTCTGACCTGATGGAACATTGCTTTGATGTCTGTCATAACCGCTACAGGTTCTTCGCGAAATCTGGTGAGGACGTCGAAAAGTGTGCCGTTTAAATCAGGACCCTGAAGAAGTTCTGAGTTGAGGGATTTACCTTGAAAGGTAGCACCACAGTCAAAGACAACTCTTATGGTCTGTTTTTGTGGATGGTATACACCATGATGTGGGATGTACCATAATTTACCGTCTGTTCTTTTCAACTCTTGTTGCGGTACTACTTCAGCATAGCCCTTATTTATGACTTCAGTTAGAAATTCAGTATAGTCGGTTTTAAATTGTTCATTCCTCTTGAACTTTCTTTTCAGACTTTGAAGTCGCTGTTCTGCCACATGGTAATTGTTAGGCCATACGGTGTCCTCCTTCCTAAAGGGTAAATCAAGAGTGTAATGTCTATCTTTCAACTTGATTGATTCTTCCGCAATCTTGATGAATCTTTTGTCTTCTACATACATTTCAGCCTTGTCTTCTCTTGACCTCTCATTGAAATCATGATTGTACTGTTGTTTCAACATTTCTTCTAGGTTTGAGACAGAAATTCTGTTAACAACAACATCACAGCTATACTTGTTTGCTGTGGCTTTGCCTTGTAAAGGACCATTAACAACCCTCCCTAGCAGGGTCTTAACTGCATATGGCCCATCCCCTTGGCTATTAATGACTTCCCAAGGTTCAATGGCTTTGAGAGTGTTGCTTCCAATCAGCAGCTCCACCTTGGCTGGAATCCTAAGAATCTGTACCTTATTCAGGTAAGGCCATTTAGACGGTTCTTCCTTTGTGGGAATGTTAGAGGTGTCAACGGGCATGCCCTGTTGTGTGTAGATTTCAGGCAATGAAATAAAGTCATTTTCTTCCAGTGAAGAAACTTTCAACCCACTGACAATATAAGAGGGCACAGACTTATCCTGGCTCATCGTTTGAAGAAGAATGTTAGTATTTCTTCCAGTAATGTTGAGTTTCCTCATGAGATCCTCTGTACAGAAGCTTGCCGAACTTCCAGGATCAAGAAAGGCATATGTGTGCAGAATCTTACTTCCTTTTGAACTTTTAATCTGTACTGGTACAATCGACAGCAGGCACTCTGTGTAGCTCTGTGTTTTTCTGACTCCGGTATGATTACCATCTTGAAGAGATATCTGTGTGCTACTCACAGGCGTTTTCTTTAGTTGTTTGGATGATTCCAGTGGTTTGATGTGTAGTACACTTGGATGCTGTTTGTTGCATATGGTGCAGGTAAGATGCTTTGTGCAGTCTTTACTCACATGTCACCTTCTTTGGTCAAGCACCCGAAGCAGATTCCATTCTGTCATATGAAGTTTATCTTTTCCCTGTGTGGCTGCTTTTCAAACTGCAAGCATGACATTAATTAATTTCCATTGTTACAGTAGAGGCATGATGGTGGTGGTGAACCCTTAGTTGGTGTCTTTGGTGGTTTTACTTGCACATTGGTGGCAAAACTGCTTTCGGATTTGGGCTTCACTAGCACTTTGGGCTTTCCTTTACTTGGGCTTGAGTCTTGGATATCACCAAATATTGGGTCTGAGACAATGTTAGCTTGTTTTTCAATAAAGCTGACAAGATCTACCATCTTTACCTTGTGACGTCTTTGTTCTTGTAACTCGAATGCCTTTGTTCGCCATCTCTCTCTGAGCTTGTATGGGAGCTTGAAAGCGATACTCCTCATATTAGCGACTGTGTCCAGTTCTTCCATGAACTCCAAGTCTTCCATGCCATTGCAGCAGCTTCTAAGAAACAATGCGAAGGCTTGTAAAGCTTTTGGATCTTCTGATTTAATTGAAGACCAGGAGAGTGCTTTCTCGATATAAGCACATGAAATCCTATATTCATTACCAAAGTGTTCTTTCAACAGCTGCTTTGCCTTTTGGTAACCTCTGCTCGGAGACATGTGTTGGCAGCTTCTTACAAGTTCCTGTGGTAGCCCTCTTGTATACTGAATGAGAAAGTACAATCGGTCTTCGTCATCATCAGTTTTACCTTCTATGATGTACTCAAAAGAATGAAGGAATGACCTGTACTGCAGAATATCTCCATTAAAAACTGGAATTTCTCCCCTAGGTAAGGTGGAAAGAAGTTGTTGTTTCACAAGCATGTCTGTCAGGTTGTTTTGTCTTTGAAGAATTGTAGCAAGATCAGACCCTTGAATGTTACTAGATGAAGATGATTCTCTACTTGTTCTAGCTGAATGAGAGATTTGTGCTGATGATTTGGAATCAGTATTCACAGTAGTGGGTTGTTGAACTGCATTACTGTTCTTTGGATAAGAATTTCTTGCAGTCACAGTCACACTTGGTGCTGTAGAGAGTTTATGGTCTTTTTTGGCCTCATTTCATGTGTGTTTGTAGCACTTGATGGGGTTTTATTCAACATTTCCTCACAATATGCATTCATGGGATCTTTGGTGACCACATTGTCATTCGTTACAGAGTTTTCAGCATTCTTAAGATACTCAATTTTAGCTGTGGTGGCTGCAATTTCTGCTTGAACTTCCCATACCTCCATCTTTCTAAGTTCTTCTTCCTTCTCTATAGCATGTTTTCGTTGCAGTTCATTGGCTTTTGCAAGTAATGCTGCTCTCTCTGCCTCTGCAGAGATACGTGCTGAAATTGATGTTGACACACTTGTTCTGCTTGAACTTGATCTACTGGACCTGCCAGATCTATTACTACACACAGACAAAACCACTGAGGCATTATCTTCATCATCTACTTGATCAGTGACTTTTAGAGCAGAAGAAACTTGAGTATTGGCTTGAGAGTCAGGTTCTTGAACAGTAGACATCCACCTTTCAACAGTAGAAATAAACGTATCAACCTGCTTCATTCTTGGTTCATACCAGGTTTTCAGGTCTTCAGCTTTATCCTCTTCACTTAACACTTGAACGTACGATTCTTGAAGAGACTTGAATTCAACAAGCTGTTCACTGAACTTCAACATGTTCCCCTTTACTTCTTCCAAATATTCAGCATCAGTCATCAAAGATTTAACAATATTCATTCGCCTTGTAAGATGTGCCAGCTCTGGAGGCTTTTAAACCAGCAGCAACCTCATTCCAGTCCTTCTGAGCTGAGCTGAGCTGAGCTAGGGGATTGTTCTACATCAGACTCCTCCATTTTACCTCAAACAAGCAAATATCCTCTTTCCAAAGACAAAACTTTTTCAAATCTCTTTTGATTCTTCTTTAAAAATTACACACATCAAGATCTTTGAATTCTTCACTGTCTGCAGCATCAAACTTTAAAGTCTTTCCAATAACATTCAAATTCAACTCAGCATTAGCTCAGCAAATTGCATCCTCGAGCATATACCTCTTTGAGAAGTTTCCTTTGTTTGCTGCCTCCAATGCCATGCAGTTCCAATGCCATGCAGTCTCAAACAGTCTATCTGTTCCATTCAAGTACAAAAGTAATCCTCTTCTCAAACAAGTTCCATTTTCAAAGCAGAGTCTTTCAACATACTGTAGTGGTAAAAACAGGCTTCAAATTTCCGATTTTGTCCCTTGTTTCTTGACCACTTGGGAGGTGTTGATGCAATAATCCGACGCGTGCAAAGTAGCCTTAATAGATCCAGAAAGGCTTGTTGAGGTTCCAAACAATAACTGAAGTTTATTAAACCATAATGAACTTGAATTGCAACATAAAACAAACAACTTAAAAGCTAATTGCAGGCTTGTTGCACCATGCCATCTTAGCTCCATGCGCACGGTCGAAAGACTGTATGCTCTCGCACCAGCGCCCCCCTCCTGTCAGGGGTGGCATATTCTTTTAAACATTTTTCCCTTCACACCTATAGAGGGCACACACTCTCATACACTCAGAGAAATAAACAACATTACGAATATAGCAGCAAACTAATATATAAATGAACATATAGAAAAATTAAATAAGATAGTAAGTATGGCTCCTACACAGGTCTAAGTGTAGAATTTTGATTCATCTTCTGTGTGCATGTTTTGCGGGCAGAAAAGGTCTTTGGGCTTAAATTTTTTGTTGCTTTCTCCTGGTGAGTCGCCTGATTTATTGTTTTTTTCCACAGTCGCAGATCAGTCTAAATATGTGTTTGTTATTAGGGATGTGTGTGCGTGAAGGACGAGCGCAGGTAGCATAAAGTTAAAATAGTCTAAGAATCTTGCTTGGGAGGTAAGAAACTTTATTGTGGGTTCTTTTTTTGGGGAAGGAGGAAATTATTTGAAATTGTTGCACTATTCGTTTATATATATATATATAATTTCAGGTGCAGCCTAAGGGCGCTAGCTGCTGTTTCATCGACCTGTTTCATTGTCCTGTGTACGGCCGTTTTGAACCGCTGATTTACAAAGTGTTTTTAAGACTATTCTGCCCAATTGATCTGTAAGATATGTTTGAGTAAGTGTTGGACATGTTTGTTTTTTTTTTGTCTGTGGTACAAGTATATTAAACTAACATGCTTTGTATTCTGGTTTAGTGAAGCCGCTTGGACGACTTTTAAATCTTAATTGATTTATCTATTGTGTTTTGGCTGTTTTTGTATCTTTTTTCTTGTTTTTCTTTCGTTTTTACCAGTGTCTTTTTTATCGTGTATATATCCACATGTGAACACCTGACGAGCTGTGATATTGAGGTTTAACAGAAGGGGAGAGTAGATTTGTCTTGTTTTGGTATTGTTTTTTTCGGTTTATCACTTGCTTTAAGAATTGTTGTGCACTGATTTGCTGTGTGGTTTGTCCCTTCTGTTAAAGTTGGATTTATTATAGTCTCTTAACTGTGGGTAATTAATTGGTAAACTGTTTAAGAGGTTTATATATATATATATATATATATATATATTAGAATGTT
>NW_015656208.1:139354-142471 GCF_001515625.1 Sinocyclocheilus rhinocerous
TGTTTTAGGGGTTAATTATCTTTTTTTGTGTATTATTTTGGAAAGTCTCTGTCTTTAACCCCATCCGAACCAGCAGGGTCCTTCATATTATTGTAATTCCTTTTGGTTTAATTCTTTTTGGCTGTTTTTATTTTATTTTCCTGGGTGGAGAAATAACCTAGGTGGCGTAGTCGGGTTTTTTTTTTTGCTTTTAGCCAAGGGTTACAATCTTGGCGTAGTTGGCAGGTCATCATTTGGTGTGTAAAGCAGACGCGACTTTTTTGTGCGTGACCTTACTTTGTGTTTTTGATTTTGAAACAGCAGCTAGCGCATTAGTGTATAGTTTTTTTTGTACTTTCCTCTCCTCTTTTTTTTTTTTCCTCACCTATTCAAACCATCACTATGGAGGATGAGATGCAGCAATTGCGAGACTTGGTGGCCCAACTTAAAGCTGATAACGAACGCCTGCATCAAGAACGATTCGAGGTTCAGGCAAGTCCTGGTGGTTTAAATATTTCCACACATGCTAGCATAAACATATTTACGGTATTTACTAGTTGCCATATCAACACTATAAAAAAGTGCCCCAAAATTCAAAAGCCTTTTGAAGATATCACTGAATATTACACAGATGTTACAATGTACTCCACCTATGGGGCTTGTTGTCACATTTCACTTCCTTTCTTTTTAGGTAAATACCGAAAAACATATACACTGTAATTATGAAAAAGTTACATATTTTTACTAGACAAGTGTGAAATGAATGTGGATAAAAATTATACTCTGAACCCCACGTGGATTTACACAAACTGAGAAATTCAAAAAGTTGTTAGGTTGTGATCCGCGCTCCCCTACACATTTTACTAGTTAGACTTTTTCCAAACTATAATTCCTGACTACATGTATAATCAAGTGAAACATTATGAAGTATGTTTCATTTCATTACATCTAAATGTCTCACGATGCCAGGATGTTTTTAATGTTCTATAAAATAGAAAACTATACAATATAATAAGTAATATAAGTGTTTACACTGTAACACTAAAGAATGTTAAGACAAAATTTTACTGTGACTCTGTTCGTGAATATATGTAGATGTTTATGATGTGCTTAGCAATAATAATTTAGTTTCCCAGATATAAAATGTTTTTGTATTGTATAATACATACAAAGCATGCTTGTGTTTACGACTATAAAATGTATCATATGTATTTATTTATTTAGTAGTTATGAGTGACCAATATTATTGATTGCTAATGTGATAAAATAGTTTCTCCTATATCAACATGATAACAGATGTTTGTTTGTTTTTTGGTGACCAGATCCCTTGAAGACTTTGAAGACTTCACTACTCTGACAGCGCTGTACCAACATCAGATGTTCAACTACATTGGGCTAATGTTTTACATAAAATATGGTAAAATAACCTCCATGAATCTAGCGTCAGTTCTGGTAGGTCACGTTAGTCAAGCTCGCATCAGCTGACTCTCAGCTGATCCACGTCTACCTAAAGGGATGCGACACCTATCACAGCACTCATATATAAGGTCCTTCAGTATTATCACCAGATTCGCGTTGCTCAATAGCTAATTACCCTCCTCCATCCCCAACTCCTCCTCTTGTCAGTCAGGATTCAGCCTTCTGATTCACTTTTGAATCAGACTAATTTCTAAAATGTACATTAAATTATTGAAGCTTAATGATATCTGCAATACATTTATGTTGTTCTGTTCTGTTTACCCTGGGGGGGTTATCGCTGCTCTCCCTGAAAGGTGTGTTACTGTTTCTAAGTCTCAATGTCTAGATCAGTGTGCTCAATAATGTGTCTTTGACCTTCACTTTGTATATTTTGACTCTACTCTGTTGTAAATAAAATACAAATACAAACCCCCATTAGTTCCCTTTCATGGGAACTTCGAACTGCGTCCTCTAGGGGTCGCTATGGGGGAACTAGCGGACTTTCCTGGTGTGAATACACCCTAACTAAAACTAAACTGAAATAATAGGAAATTTGGAAACGATATTAAAATAAAAACTAATTTAAAAATTCAAAACTATAATATCCTTGGTGTGACGTATGCAGTGCGCGGCCGCTTGCATGAATGAATGCAGAGAAGGCTGTAACTCGAGTCCGCCTCTCCATTGTTAAACTGCAGTAAGTGAATTTAAAGTTATCTGAGATCGTACAATAAGGTCGAAATTGAGCGTGTTCCTCATTTTTGTAATGCCTTGTTTATAGCTGAATTGATGTCATTGCGTGTTCCAGTGTCATTCAATAACTATACTCCCGGCCAGGGAATCTCAGTCACCGTTAGCTGAAGGGAGCTAAACTGCAGTAATTAAAAGGGAAATAAATCGGTGGATAAAGAATAGTTTTGAGCATTTTCCTCAATCTATTTATCAAAGCCTTATTATCATAGCTTAATTGCCAGTGCGTGTTCCATTGTCAAATCAACAATGCTATTCGACTCCCTGGGTTAAACATTAGAGAATAATGCTTGCCTGTTTGTGTTTGTTCACTAAGTGAATTTAATCTCACTTAACACTGCGTGTGTCCGAGAGTGATTTGAATGGGTGTGATTTTAAAGCTTGATCAAGTAAATTTTAACTTTGTACCAACAGCGAAGAAAACCTGTTGTGTTTACGTGTCCAGAGAAACTGGCACGGAGATTTCAGATCCGCCGAGATCGCTATCACCGTTTCCCTCAACTGCAGCGCAAAGCTGCTATTTGAATAAAGTTAAATTTAATTCCAAACGAACTGAGCGTTTAAGCGCCACACCTCAAAACCATCTAAAGTGGTTGTTATTTGTACGGTGTTGAAATGCGCCAACATTTCATGTTACATGCTTAACTGTACTCGCAATGCAACAATTCACGTGCTAGTCCACTAGAGTTTGTTTTGGTTGTCATATTTATGATCATGACACGGAAGTCTTAACCTACTTCCGGAGCAACCCTGAACTGCGCACACGCAGCACATTGACGCCATTGTAAACAAACTCCACGGTGTTGCTAAGCTAACGAAACAGTTGTCATCTCAACTAATACACTTGTTGGTCTCTTTCCAGGGCTCGCAAAATCGCTAGCCCGACGTCCCTGGGCTATTGGGCCTCATTTATCAATCTAACGTAGAAAC
>NW_015656208.1:143852-154834 GCF_001515625.1 Sinocyclocheilus rhinocerous
AAGTTTATTTGTATAGTGCTTTTCACGATACAAATCTTTGCAAAGCAACTTTACAGAAAATTACGTTTCTACAATATTTAGTAGCTTATCAGTGGTGACTGTCAGTTAATGTAGCCTACATATGGCAGAAATGTACGGAAAAATCAATTAAAGACGTAATCAAACAGACGATGAAAAGACATAAAGAAAAGAAATAAAATGCATTAAGAGTGTCACAAAAACGAGCGTAGCCCATAGCCTACTTGTTGCACAGTGTTTTTTCCCCCCTTGTGTTAATCTGTTAATTATATTATAGCCTATTATATATTTTGTGTGATCCTATTTATTTTATTCCTTTTATAAAATTCTCCACCATATTTACTATGCTGCGCGCAAGTTCAGGTAACTCAAAAACTTGCGTAGCCTACACGAGCTGAGACCAGACGTGAGATTTGATCATAGCCACCGCTCACGTCCATATTGATAAATTCCAAGTTTTGCGTTGAAACGACCGTACGCCCAATTTTCTGTCGTACGTTCGTTTCGTAAATGAGGCCCATTGTGTTTTCCAGTTGGGCTACCAAAATGTATCACCACTCTGCCTGATGGGCTACCTTAAATACAGATCTCCCTTAAAAACTCAAGTTTGAGTTGTATCAAACTTAAGGCCATAAAACGGTTTAAATACGTTAAATGGTATAAGAACTGTCTTAATTATAATTTCAAGAGGTCTTACAGTTGGGGACGGAAAGACAAGAGTCGCGATATGGCTGGGTTAAACTTCAAAAGGCAATGATGTCATTGAATAAATATGAGCGCTGCACGTTTCAAAACATTTCTACAGTTATTATATATTATTATATTATTAGATTTTTTAAAAGTAAAATGTATGAAGACCATCAAACATTGCAAAATGGAGGTGTTGCATTTGTTAATTATTAATGTTAAACGTTAAAATGCTGGCTGTGATGAATAGTTTGAATACATATCAGTAACTTTCACATGATAAAGGACCTTCCTTTCACCCTATGGACTTTTGTATGAGGAAGTATCACAGACTTAAATACCTGTAGCAAGTCAACCCTAGGCCCACATACTTTTTTTTTTTTTTTATGGGCTCCAAACAACAAGTACAGAGAAGATCTGTTCACAGACGTTCACTGTAGCTTATCAGTAAAGTACCAAAACACTTTACTTTGCAAAGGGAATTTATAACTCATTATATTCATTCGATTAATAGGCTACATAGTAACATGCCATCTACCATAAGAGTAGTATTAGTAATAGTCAAAAATCTACTTTTGAGCATAGACAAATAAATAAATAAATATATTTAATAAACCAAAACTCAGCCTTGAGTGGCCTGCCTCTACCCAAAAATTTAAAAAAAAAACAGAACTGAACTAGCTTAAATTAAAATATTTAAGGCTTAGCCACACTTTGCAATATGAACTACTGCACGCAAACACAAAAAAATCTTGGCATGGCAGCCCAATGAAATATACACATAACAGACATTGTTACACTACTTGCTCATTTTAGGTGCCCTCTCTGGGCCTTCCTTTCGGCTAATTCACACAATGTCCTTGGTGTTTCATTTACAGCTTTGTATATTCTCAATGGAAAGAATGGCTAGTACTGAGTCTGTTATGTGTTTTTGCCATGGAATAAAAAGTAAAAAAGGTAAATGCAAATTTTTATCTCACAGTTCTGACTTTTTTCCCTCCCAAATGCAAGGTGATATATTATTAATAAATTACAAATAATAATGAATAATTCCTTACATTTATATAGCGCTTTTCTGGGCACTCAAATCGCTTTACATAGAAAGGGGGAATCTCCTCAACCACCACCAGTGTGCAGAATCCACCTGGATGATGCGACGGCAGCCATATTGCAAGGATTGGGTTACATCCCTACTCTTTTTAATGACCACAGAGAGTCAGGACCTCGGTTTATCGTCTCATCCGAAAGACGGTGCTTTCTTTTTGTCAGTATAGTGTCCCCGTCACTACACTGGGGCGTTAGGATCCTCACAGACTGCAGGGTGAGCACCCCCTGCTGGCCTCACTAACACCTCTTCCAGCAGCAACCTAGTTCCCTTTCGAGGGAACTTCGAACTGCGTCCTCTAGGGGTCGCTATGGGGAATGCCTCGGTGTGACCCATGGCTGAACCATACATTCAAAACTCCAACACGTTGGCCGGCGACAGCCTATGACGTCACTACCGGTGCGACCACAGTATACAGAGGCGCCGGGAGAACACGTCATCCTCTTCTTCGTCTTCAAGTGACTGTTTTGTTTGAAGCGTGCATTCTGGTGGTAAGAACGATCTTTCTTCCCTTGTCATGGCGAGCAGTAGTAAGACGTTTAAGAGGTGTGTGGATTCGTGTCCTCGCTATTTGACACCTGATGACACACACAATCTTTGCGTTGTTTGTTTGGGCGAAGAGCACGCACGCGATGTCCTCGAGAGGGCAATCTGTGTCCACTGCAAGCGTTTTTCTATGAGAAAGCTCCGCTCTCGTCTGTCTATCTTTTCGAGGAAGGAGCAGCAGCCGTCTGCTGCGTATGTAACAATGGTTCCCTGAGAAGGGAACAAGACACTGCGTCCTCTAGTTTCCTTGCCATGCTTCGGACGCAAGCTTCAGATGACGAAGCGGATGACGTGTTCTCCCGGCGCCTCTGTATACTGTGGTCACACCGGTAGTGAC
Source organism: Sinocyclocheilus rhinocerous (assembly GCF_001515625.1). Lineage (NCBI taxonomy): Eukaryota > Metazoa > Chordata > Actinopteri > Cypriniformes > Cyprinidae > Sinocyclocheilus > Sinocyclocheilus rhinocerous. The sequence goes on from NW_015656208.1 coordinate 146,546, forward strand.
AACATAGGCTGTCGCAGGCCAACGTGTTGGAGTTTTGAATGTATGCTTCAGACACGGCTCACGCCGAGGCGTTCCCCATAGCGACCCCTAGAGGACGCAGTGTCTCGTTCCCTTCTCATGGAACCATGGTTACATACGTAACCGGAGACGTTTTCCCAGGAGGTCTCCCCTCCAGGTACTGACCAGGCTCAACCCTGCTTAGCTTCAGTGGGCAACCAGTCTTGGGCTACAGGGTGATATGGCTGCTCTGCCAGGTTTATTTATTATACAGTATTTTTTTGTAAATAACATACAATAAATCAGCCTTTTTACTGGCTGACTTATGTTCTTACTAAATAAGTTAATTATGAGCTTTGTTTAAATGATCTTTATGGACAAAAGATGAAAATATGATGTTGAACTAAATAAATAAATAACTTTAAAAAGTTTAATTGATTTTCCTTTGGCACAATCAGGCACAAATGTGAACCTCCAAATATTAATAAAGCCAACATTGAGGTCAACAGAGAAGTAAAGAGTAGCTGAAAACTTGAGTAAAAGTACAGCTACCTTACAGCAAAAATGACTCCATTACAAGTTACAAGTCACCAATTCCAATACGACTTGAGTAAAAGTCTTAAGAGTACCTGACACATACCAGTGAAAAACAAGAAACAGTTGATTTGCGAGGAAAGCAATCACGTTTATTTTATAAAATCAAAATATAACTGAACACAATAAGTTAAGTTTGACACAACAGCCAATTACACGGCATCTTAAAAGGGCATAAGTAAAGCAATATCGTTTAAAAAGGTCTCTTACAAACAAATAAATAAAATGATGCTAAGTAAAATTAAATAGTTAAAGCCTGATACGTTCACATAAAGTAGCCTTGTTGACAAGTTTGGGTGAGCAAGGAGAAAATGCACAAAATATTGCTTATTTTGTAGCAGAAATAAACTGCTGCAGAAAAAGTTAGGTGCCATGCAGAGTGTTATTGAAAAAAAGTTATTGCATTGCTTATTATGAATGTATTTGAGTGAAGAGTACATATACTTATTCAAAAATGTAGTCAAGTAGTGAGTAAAGGTTGATACTCTGATATTCTTTGATACTCTGCAAAGTAGCCAAAAAGATACTTACATAAAGTAACTAATTACATTTACATAATACATTGCAACACTGGAGATCAAGTTTCCAGTCAAGGTAACCAATCAAGTAACCCTACAGTCATTAAAACCGTCAAACATACATTATAGAGTTAAAGCTGGGCTCACACTGTGCGATTCTGGCCATGATTTGGACGTCTGAGACAAATTTTGAAAATCTTAAAAGATTCCTATAATCCTAGGCTAAAATCTTTAATCTTTGTTCAAAAAATCTGTTCACCGACAGCCGATAAATGACCGTTGCGATTCAATTTTATCTCTGACGAAATTCTGGCAGTGTCAGAAGATTTGGTGCACAGACCTGCAATATGACGTCTCCTACGACGAACGTCAATCTGTCTTCATTTTTCAAGACAAGCCATAATTCATGCAAGTCAGAATTAATGCTAGAGATTTCTTCTATCTGCATAAACTTCCGCTCACGGAATTCATCCGATATGTTGCCTTTGCATAATAAACACCGGTTGCACCAGTGTGGGTGTGTAGTGCTGCTTACACTATTCTTCTTAAATACGCCGCTATTGCTGCCATTCATGTACTTTTCATGATAGCCAACATTTCAGCCCCGCGTGTAATGCAGCTTGCGGTCACTTAACGTGTATGGATTGATAATGTAAAACTTCAGACACCCATTGTTAACACGTCTTGACTGTCGTACAGTCTGACATTAATGACAACTGAGAACAGTCTGACAAGCAACAATCGTAAAGGACTATTAAAAATCGCACAATGTGCGCCCGGCTTAAGATGGAGCCTGAAAAGGATGAACACATTCTTCTGTCTATAGTAGCTTTAACTCCCATTTTTTAAAGTAGGTGCATACTTTATGTGCTATAAAAATATGTAGGATGGAGAGCTAATAGCTTTTGTCAGGCATGTTCACTCTAAACTGTATCTAATATTTGATTATTAGCATCCATATTTGATTTGCTGGTGTGTGCTTTAATGCAGAAGTAGGCTCCTGTCACCACTCCAAACAGGCCTAGAGTCAGACCCACTCCACAGAACGCTGATGGGCCAATACCGGGCAGGACAGCTTCTACATCTGTACAACAGAAACACAGCGACATGGCTGTTATTAGTGCAATATTTGGGAAATGCTGGTATTATATTACTTTGTCAACGTTTCCTTAATTATCTGAAAATAACTTCACCCCATATTTTGGTTTGAGGCTGCTGGAGGGCTTTGTGGTTCACAGTGCAGCTGTAAGTTTCTCCTTCCAATGGAATGATCTTCAGCATGGAGAAGAGGTTATAGGTGCCATCACTACTGGGGCGATACTGGCTCAAAGTTATATTCTCTGTCACGTTCACATTGTTCTTAGACCAAGAGACTCTCACAGGTGGAGGGAAGAATCCAGTCACATGACAGATGAGGGTGTTTTCTACACTCACAACCACATCATCTCTAGGATAGATGGAAGTTTGAGGCGGGTCTGTGAACACAGGGAAATATATTGACACTGATTTGCATTTTAAATCTCTCCGTTACATATTACATTGAATTTGCCTTCAGCTTCCACAGATTAACTTAATGCGTACCTTATGAATTAAGAAACGAAAACACAATACTTTAAGTTATGTTGTATGCGTGTCCCTTACCCGTTTGTTCTGCTTGGTGTACGTAATTATTAGTAAATAAGGCTAGGAAGTCTTTGCATATTTTTGTACTATAAACACAAGGCTCAAAATCTGTTGGAAATCGAAATGACACAGAATCTGCAAACTCTGGAATTGCTACTACTGCTTTGTTTTTGTTGAAGTTGTAGTAGTATATTTCCTCTCCATCAAGACCATACATATCCTCTCTCTCTGTATCAGAGCATCCAACAAGGTGGTGACCCTTGTGTACTAAAAACAGAACAATATAAACAAAAACATAAAATGTTTCAGCTATTTACAGACCGTAATAAAGAGAATTGTATAATTCAAAACTGAAATAGGATTATAAAACACAGTATCCCTCTTAATGCATGTTTTGTACTCTGAAATAAACTTACTTTTACTCTCGGTGGATAAAACTGCAGTGATGGCGAGAAAGAACATATGCAGCTCCATTTTCATTAATGGTGTACAGAACAATTACTTAAGCAGCAAACATAAACAGCAGTTAAAGAGAGGAGGTGCTGATCCCTCCCCATTACACTGCCATGCCTGATTGGCCAGTTAACTTTTAACTTTTTAAACTGCTTAACAGTTAACAATTTGGCAATGACCTCCCCTCAGTCTGCTTCAGTGTGGATACTTAGAGTTGAGGAAAATGTTTTTAGCAAAGCTTCTAGGTTCATTCATCATACTGATCACAGGGACAGGTAAAAACAAATGTATTATTTTAATTTAGATTAGTTTCAATTATTGTTAATACTGTTCTTGTTATTATTTATAAAGCATTTGTGTGTGTGTGTGTGTATATAAATGTGTGTTATGAAAACATTTTGTAAGAAAGATGTTCAGTTATAATGATGATATTGTGTTGTTGTTTTTCACGTCTCTATACTATATCAGTGCACCTATATTTCCCGTGATCTTAGTGACGTGGAACTCATTATTTCAACTTCCTTTAATAAAGCTGTACAAATGCAATTCAACAGCACTCTTGGAAAGTATGTAGGGTTTACTGAGATTGGAATGAAATGTGCACGCTTGTCGAACAATAAACAAATCTTGTCACATTTAAGCAATATGGTACACAAATGCAAACATTATGGAGAAATTGGTTACCCAGCCATTGTTAATAAATTGGGTAAGTGGCAAAAACCTCTTGTCTTAGGTTCCCTGTTTAACAGCAACTGCTTGTAAATTTAAAGAGGTTTAGCTGTTTCAATATTATATTTAAGGTCTTCGTCTTCTTTCTCACTTATTTCTAGAATGCATGTTATGGCTGTTATAAGATTGTCATGTACAGTAGTACTGAGATGAATTTCTACTCTTATTTGTTCAGTGCAACCCAAGATCAAGCTTAGGCCAGTGAAACAGAATGGCAGCAGCTCTCCTGCTGCATTGGTGTGCAGTGCATACGACTTCTACCCTGAACAGATCAAAGTTTCCTGGCTGAGAGACGGTAAAGAGATGACCACTGATGTGGCGTCCATCGAGGAGCTGGCTAATGGGGACTGGTACTACCAGATTCACTCCCACCTTGAATATACACCCAAATCTGGAGAGAAGATCTCCTGTATGGTGGAGCATGGTAGCTTCAATAAACCTATGATCATCGACTGGGGTAAAAGTGTCTAATTTTTTAAATAATTTCTGCCAGTCTTAGTAAAGTAAAATTAGTAAAATTCAATAAGATATGCAAGCAAACTGAACTGACATTACACACTTTTAAATTTTACGGTAATAAAATGATGTGTGCACTACACAGATGCCTCTATCTCGGAGTCTGACGGGAATAAAATCTCTATTGGAGCCTCTGGTCTGGTGCTGGACATCACAGCAGCTGCTGGACTCATGTACTACAAGAAAAAATCAGCAGACTGATACATTTAGTATATTCCTAATATGACAATTAATTCCTCTTTTATTTTGATGGGGAGGATTTTGGGTTCACATCAGCAAAATCGTATGGAACTTTCTGTTAAGTGAGCATTATTGTATTTTTTCTCTTTTAATTAGCACAGGAGAATCATATGTTTATCACATTCTATCCTAAGACTTGAAAAATTCAGTTTTTTGGGAGAAATACGACTTTAAATGTACATGTTCGACAATGCAGACATGATTCATGAACACAGCTATAAAAATTTTTGATTACAACTACATTGCTTTATGTGTTGCTTATTACCAGTGTTGGTGATCTGAGATAATTAATAAATATAGATAAATAATGATAAATAAATATTATAAATAATTGCCTAGAAGGCTGTGTAACCATTCTGTGATATTCATGTTTGTTTAAAAGACTGAAACAATTAAAGTAACTATTAAGGTTAAGACAGTGATAGAACATATAACAGTGCCATCACAATGGTTTTATGACTAGAAACACTTTAAAGGCACAATATATAAGTTTTCGCCGCAGCTGCTGTGCGTGGTGGCAGCACGCCACAATTGTAGCCGCTAATAAAATACCAATGTTGCCTTTCAACTGTGAAGCTGTTTTATTTAATGGACTCACAAGGTCAGAACAGAGGGCGCATATTCAAACCAAACAGAGAAACAAAGGTGTAGATTTATGACCCTGTGTTTGAGTGTGGATTAATGGGAGTTGTTGTCTTCATCCCCACAGCCGATGCAATCATGTCTATGGATGAGCTAATGTATTAAAGACTTATTAAGGTCACTGTAGTATGAAGCAGGGTGTGGCTGAAAGTCATGGAAGCGAAACGAGGACGCTGGAGCGATTGCTAATGAAGGACGAGAGCGATACATGGCTCGAAAGCAGGGGAGCTTTTATTATGCCACAGTCGACCGCTTCCGCTTCTTCTGGTCATGCGTATGTAGAAAAAAGCAGCGCTGTTTTATCATACTACAGTAGATACATTTGAGTGTGTTGAAGTGCTGTTATAATGCTACTCTGTGCGTTCGTCACCTGTCTAATAAAATGAATAACATCTTAAAGTGTCTTTGGGGTTTCCATGTTTTCTACAAAATAAAACGGGAAAATCAAGGATGTATGACGTCATTGGCAGGCGACACAATGAAACTATGGGCACGCTCCGTGTCACTAGATAAAATTGCTTATTTCTCTGGATTTAAACATTCTTCGAAACATTTGGGATCATGTAATTTAATTAATTAATTAATTTTATAATAATTTAATTAATTTAGCAGACACTTTTATCCAAAGCAACTTACAGTGCATTCAGGCTATACATTTTTTACCAGTATATATGTTCCCTGGGAATCGAACCCATGACCTTTTGTGCTGCTAACGCAATGCTCTACCACTGAGCCACAGGAACATATTGTGGTTTTAAGCTCATATTCATTATATAACTGTAACTTGAATATTTGTTTTGATCAGCAGCTAAAATAATAAAAATAGTGTCTGTGTCCAAATATATGTGGACCTATATATATATATATATATATATATATATGAAGAAAAACCACTATTTTCTGTTTCAAACTTTCACATAGCATCTTTAGGTTATAATAACATTTAAAATCAAAATCTGGATTTGAATTTTTAAAGATTTATTATAAAAACTGCTTATTTTTTTCCCCAAAATGCAAAAAATCAATTGAATAAATATAAAAGTTATTTTTCATATTGAAACTGTTGAAAATACACAACAAAGTAAGTTGATCCACATATGACAGCCTCTGAACTTGGTCAATACTAATCTTATTAATAGCTTACATTTCTTCCCCACCGCAGAAACCACCACAGGTTCATCAATGCCATCAAAATAATTCTTTTTTTTAGGGCTGTACGATAAATCGCTTGCGATTGGTTGCTGCAGAGAAACGCGACTGGCTGAACCTGCGGTTGCTCTGTCTTAAAAGGGCGGCGCTCTTGGAAGATCACCCTGAAGCTATGGCTCCTTTTACTTAATTCTTTTATTCCATTTCAATAAATCATTTGTGGATCTTAATTTTATGTCTGTGGTGATCTGTCGGCTGGGGTTGCTTTCCCGTTTACCTTCAAACTCACGTCAAGCCCTTTTTCTTATTAGAACGGGGCGTAACACAAATTGTGTTAAGAAAAAAAGAAGAGACAAGAAAAGTTTCACCTGCACTCAGTGTGGGAAGAGTTTGACAATGAAGAAGAGTCTCAACGTTCACATGAGGATGGCCGCTGCGATCCTGTTTTTGATCTCCTTTGTGTGCCTTTTTCAAGGCGCTCGTTTGGAGAGAGAAAAGAGATAATTTCAAAAGGGAGACCTACACCTAAGCTGGATGGGCTGACCAAGGTCAGAAAATGTTTTGTGCAGCACTTCGCTGAGGGTAACTACGACCGCTATGACTGGCTAACCCCTAGCCTCAAGCAGAACAAGTTATTTTGCTGGCCGTGTTTGCTTTTTAATACCAGTGAGGGAACATGGAACAGCACGGGTTTTAACAGCCTTAATAGCTTCACCAAGGCAGCTATCAAACACCAGGCATCCGAGCGTCACCTCACAGTGGTGGTACATTTGAAGACATTTGGTGAGTCCAGGGTGGATTTGCAGCTGGATGACCAGTGGAGACGAGAGACAAGCCTGCACAATGAGAGAGTGAAGAAAAACCAGGACATACTGAAGAGCCTCATTGATTGTGTCGTCTTTTTGGGACAGCAAGAATTGTCTTTCAGGGGACATGACGAGGGGAAGGAGTCCCTGAATCGAGGTAATTACTTGGAGTTACTGTCTCTGCTGTCAGAATACGATGCTGACTTGCGACACAACCTTGCCACGGCCACCGTTTTTACAAGAACATCGTGGAAAATTCAAAATTATATCATAAATTCTGTTGCTGAGGTGCTAAATGATGCCATCAAAAAAGAGATCAACAACACCAAGTTTGTCACAGTTATGGTGGATGATGTTTTTCGCTTCCGGCTTCGCTACCGTTCGGACGTTCTTGCTTACTGCTCTGCGCTTTGCTCCCTATTTCTGTACTTTTCTTTGATTTTTCTAAGATTTTTACTTCAGCAGATCAGCACAGTGCTCAAACAACATATTTTTGGCACAAACACTAAAACAAAAAACTCTAGACCACTGATTTCAGCAACACTGCACAGCTGTCATTTGTACTCCAGTACGTTACTGACATCAGAGTAAAAGAAAGATTTTTAAAGTTTGAGGATGTCACAGAAAAAAAAAAAAAAGCTCATGATCTAGCAGCTTCAGTACTTGAAGTGTTGGACAGCTATGATTGCAAAACAAAGTTAGTGGCACAAAGTTATGACAAATCCACTGTAATGGCATCGGGACTTAATGGTGTACAGGTGTGTGTTAAAGAAGAGCATCCCTCATGCTCTTTTTGTGCAGTTATGCACACACATTAAATCTTGTGATGTCTCAGGGAGCATCAAAAATTAAGGATTGCAAGATTTTTTTTGCGAATCTGGGAGGATTGTCTGCATTTTTTACACGTTCTCCTAAGCACACAAAACCGCTGGATGAGTTTTGCGAGAGGCGGCTGCCGCAGGTCTCTCAGATTAGACGGAGTTTTACTTACTCAAAGTTGTTCTAAGGGCAGAAAGGAAAAT
>NW_015656209.1:0-5305 GCF_001515625.1 Sinocyclocheilus rhinocerous
ATACTCACTCACTCACTCACTCACTCACTCACACACACACACTCAGACTCACTCAGATTTATTCACATCCACTCATTTAGACTCATTCAGACTCACTCAAATGTATTCACATTCACTCACTCAGACTCACTCATTCAAATTCACTCATTTAGACTCTTTCACATTCATTCATTCAGACTCACTCAAACTCACTCATTCAGACTCACTCAGTCACTGTGCTGCACTTGAAGTCAGTGTGTGGATTCTGGTTCATTCACTGTGTGTGTTTGTGTTTCTGTGGATCAGGATGTGCTGTCGGTGAAGAACGTGTGTGATCTGATCCACTACATTACACTCAGACGCTCACACAGCGTGAGGAAGCCCAGGTACACACACACACACACACACACACTCTCTTTGACTGTCAGGTGACGGTGTGTTGTGTGTTCAGCTGGTTCGGTGTCGGTGATGAGCGAGTGTCCCGTGTGAACGTGATGGTCCTGGATGGACTCACACAGAGTCACTTCTACAGATACTTCAGTCTCTTCAGACACCTGAGAGACAAATACAGCGCAGTGAGTGACACACACATCATTATTATTACACAAGCGCTGCTGACTGTAGTTATTGATCACTGCTGTGTTTCTCAGAGATGGACTCTGGCGCCCTCTTCTGGTGACCTGCTGACCTCTGACCTCCTCAGCGCTGAGGTCGCGGTGTGTGACAGAGCAGCAGAGACGCGTGCGGCACTACCAGGTGAGTCATTCGTTCCTCGCCGATCTGTCGGCTGCTGATGACCCGTGTCACATGACCCGCTGTGTGTCGCAGCTGCGCTGAGGTGGCATCCCGTGATTCGCCGCTTCGGTCTGAACGCCGCGGGGCTGAGCAACTTCCTGCTGACTCAACAAGAAATGATCAAACAGAAGTATCCTGTCAAGGGTGAGACACACACATACACACACACATATCTGAGACATACGACACACACACACACACACACATGCTGATGTCATTTTCCCATGATGCCATGCAGGTGGGTGGGGCTGCGAGGAGTTCGTGTGTACAGTGAGCGACGGGCATGTGACGGACAGCAGTCCTCTGTTCGGTCTGGACTGTGAGATGGTGAGTGGATACAGTGATCTGCTCTGTGATGGGCCGCTCTGATCTGCTCTGTGATGGGCCGCTCTGATCTGCGCTGTGATGGGCCGCTCTGATCTGCTCTGTGTTTGGCCGATCTGATCTGTGCTGTGATTGGCCGCTCTGATCTGCGCTGTGATGGGCCGCTCTGATCTGCGCTGTGATGGGCCGCTCTGATCTGCGCTGTGATGGGCCGCTCTGATCTGCTCTGTGTTTGGCCGATCTGATCTGTGCTGTGATTGGCCGCTCTGATCTGCGCTGTGATGGGCCGCTCTGATCTGCGCTGTGATGGGCCGCTCTGATCTGCGCTGTGATGGGCCGCTCTGATCTGCGCTGTGATGGGCCGCTCTGATCTGCGCTGTGATGGGCCGCTCTGATCTGCGCTGTGATGGGCCGCTCTGATCTGCGCTGTGATGGGCCGCTCTGATCTGCGCTGTGATGGGCCGCTCTGATCTGCGCTGTGATGGGCCGCTCTGATCTGCGCTGTGATGGGCCGCTCTGATCTGCGCTGTGATGGGCCGCTCTGATCTGTCTGTGTTTGGCCGATCTGATCTGCGCTGTGATGGGCCGCTCTGATCTGCGCTGTGATGGGCCGCTCTGATCTGCGCTGTGATGGGCCGCTTTGATCTGCGCTGTGATTGGCCAGCGGCGCTCTGACATGTGTCTGTGTTTCAGTGTCTGACGTGTGTGGGGTTAGAGGTCACGCGTGTGGCGCTGGTGGACAGCAGTGGACGCTGTGTGCTGGACGAGCTCGTCAAACCACCCAACCCCATCATCGACTACTGCACCAGGTATACACACACACACATACACACACGTTTATGTGCAGGTCTGTAGTGTTGCGTGTGATTGAGTGTGTGTGTCTCAGGTTCTCAGGAATCACGCGAGCGATCCTTGCGCCCGTCTCCACGCGTCTGGCAGACGTTCAGTCCAGACTGCTGCAGCTGCTGCCACCGGACGCTGTGCTGGTCGGTCACTCTCTGGACGGAGACCTGCGCGCCTTATATGTACTGTTGTCTTTATGTTGCTTTTCTGTTGTTTGAATTTTAGAGGTTCTTTAATGTGATTTTGTCATGTTAGTATTTTTCATTTATTATTTATTTTATTTCAGTTTTAGTCATTCAACCTAAACTTTTTTCAGTGTTAGTTGCAACATTTCTAATTTTCGTTTAAGTTTTTCTAATGTAATATTTGTCTTGTATATGTTCTTCAGCTTTGTTTCAGTGACTGCACATGTTTTTTTTTAACAGTTGTAGTGTTTGTGTGTGTTTGTGCTCAGCTGGTTCATCCTCACGTCATCGACACGTCTCTGCTGTACCGGCAGGAGTTCGGCCGCAGGTTCAAACTCAAACACCTGGCTCAGGTCATTCTGAAGTGAGTCAAACACACAGCTGCAGCTCGTCATGTTCACACGCTTCAGATACAGACATGGCTCTCTCTCTCTCTCTCTCTGTGTGTGTGTGTCAGGCGGGAGATCCAGTCGGAGGTCAGGATAGGTCACGACCCCTGTGAGGACGCGCTGGCCGCTCTTCATCTGGCTCAGTACTTCATCAGGAAGGGACCCAGAGAGGTCTGAATCAGTTTCTTAATGTCCTATTTAAATTATTTATTTGAAATGAGTCAGTTCTTTTGAATCAGCTTTTTAAAATTGGTTTCTGTAAATCATTCCTTTTGAAATTCTTCTCAATGAATCAGTCGAACCAATTCACGAAGGATGGCCTGAATAATTTTTTGTTTTAAACTGTGATTTGTGAGTCAATCATTCTTTTGATTTGGTTCTTTCTTTTGATGATGTTCTATTGAATTGGTTCTTTTAAATCAGTCATTTGGCTTTTTTTAATCTGTAAATAATTTCTTTTTGAATTGGCTCTTCTCAATAATTCAGTCAAATCAATTTACAAATGATGGTCATTTTTGAATCAGTGTTTTTTAATCTGATTTGTGAGTCATTCATTCTTTTGATTTGGTTCTTTTGAATCCGTTCTTCTGAATTTTCTAAATCAGTTGTTTTGAGATGGTTCCTGTAAATCATTGCTCTTGAATATTCTTCAGTGATGTTAGATCATGGATGGCTGATGTTGATTCTCTCTCTCAGGTGGTTGAGGATCATCTGGAGGATCTGTGGGATCTGGAGTTTCCTGAGGACGATGACTCTGATCACGCGATCTCGTCCAATCGTCGCAGCAGGTACTCGTCTGTAGATCTGACTCGTTTGAGACTAACGATCCTGCTCTCTGACAATCTCTCTGTCCAATCACAGCCCTCTCCGCTTCGGCCACGCTCTCAGCAGATCCGGCCAATCAGCAGTGTTCCTGGGCGGATCGGTAGAGATGAGCGGCTCGCTGTCCAATCAGCAGTGCAGGAGACTCCAGTGCTCCAGTGACAGAGAGGTGTGTATCACCTGTATCTCACTGTGTGTGTGTGTGTGTGTGTGTTTATACATGTGGTTCAGTCATACACACTAACGACAGCTGTAAGAATACTACCAGACTAACTATAACAATAACGATAATGATAATTATGACAACTGTAACAATAGTGTCAGAATAACAATAACAATAATGATAATGATAATAACGATAACTAAAACAATACTAACAGCATAACTATAACAATAACGACAACTATAACAATAATGATAACTAACAATACTATCAGAATAGTTCCGTTCTTAATGAATCATACAAATGTAAAAATGATGGTCTGAATGATTCATTTGTGAACCTGAATCACTCATTTTTAAAGTCATATTTGAGTGATTCATTGGTTTGAAATTATTCTTTTGAATCATTCTATTTGATTTTCTTTCTTCTCAATGAATTGAATTGCCAATTCACAAATATTGGTCTGAATGATTCATTTTATGAGTGAATCGCCAATTATTGACTTTTGAATATGTTGTACTGAATTGTTTTTGTTGACAGACACGTGTATCTCCATGTCTCTGTGTGTGTGTGTGTGTGTGTGTGTGCAGGTGGTGTGTGTGTACAGACGGGTGGTTCAGTCCTACACACTCAGTGTTCTTCAGTTCTCGTCATTCAGAAACACACTGAATCAAACAGCAGCGATGGGACCACACCTGAAGCAGGTACACAATCTCACACACAAACACACACACTCGCAGGCAGACAGTGTGTCTCTGACGTGTGTGTGTTCCAGGTGTGTGAGCGTCTCAGACAGATGTGTGTGCGGGGTGTGTGTGTGTGTGTGTCTCTGACGTGTGTGTGTGCGTGTGTGGGTGTTGTGTGTGTGTGTGTCTCTGACGTGTGTGTGTGCGTGTGTGGGTGTTGTGTGTGTGTGTGTCTCTGACGTGTGTGTGTGCGTGTGTGGGTGTTGTGTGTGTGTGTGTCTCTGACGTGTGTGTGTGCGTGTGTGGGTGTTGTGTGTGTGTGTGTCTCTGACGTGTGTGTGTGCGTGTGTGGGTGTTGTGTGTGTGTGTGTCTCTGACGTGTGTGTGTGCGTGTGTGGGTGTTGTGTGTGTGTGTGTCTCTGACGTGTGTGTGTGCGTGTGTGGGTGTTGTGTGTGTGTGTGTCTCTGACGTGTGTGTGTGCGTGTGTGGGTGTTGTGTGTGTGTGTGTCTCTGACGTGTGTGTGTGCGTGTGTTCCAGGTGTGTGAGCGTCTCAGACAGATGTGTGTGCTGTATGTCGGCCCGCTGCCGTCTGATGCCACAGAGACTCTCGTACACAGACTCCTGAAGCGCTGCGGACGCCTGCGGACCATACGACTGCTGCACTACACACACGAGGTACACACACACACACACACACACACACACACACTCCTCACGCTGAGTCACTGAGACAGTAGAGTGTTTGAGTGTGTGTGTGTGTCTGCAGGTTCATGCGGAGGTAGTGTTTGAGCATCTTGAAGGAGCTCAGCTCGCTCTAGAACATCTGAATGGACTCCAGATCAACGACTGCATCATCAAGGTTTCACACACACACACACATGCACGCACACACACTCTCTCTCTCACACTCTCACACACACGCACACACACACACACACTCTCTCTCTCTCACACACACACACACACACACACACACACACACGTCATTATATTTACATTAGTTCAGTATAGTGACTCCAGACTAAATGTCTGTTCAGAGCAGCAATGATAACTATCAGCATAGAGTTTTAAAGGGGTCATATGATGCTGCTAAAAAGAACAGTATTTTGTGTATGTA
>NW_015656209.1:5466-20087 GCF_001515625.1 Sinocyclocheilus rhinocerous
CTCTCACACGCACACTCTCACACTCACACGCACACTCTCACACTCACACACACACGCACACACACACTCTCTCACACACACACACACGCACGTCATTATGTTTACATTAGTTCAGTATAGTGACTCCAGACTAAATGTCTGTTTACAGCAGCAATGATAACTATCAGCATCAGCTATATCAACTATCAGCAACTATCAGAGTTTTAAAGGGGTCATATGATGCTGCTGAAAAGAACAGTATTTTGTGTATTTTTACACGACATGGCAGCGGAAACAACAATACTACAGTGAGAATAAAAGTTACGCCTTCTTTCTTTGCGTGAACATTTGGGCGGCGTTATGCAAATCTTCCCACATAGTGACGTAGTACACGACATGGCAGCGGAAACAACAAAACTACAGAGAATAAAAGTTACGCCTTCTTTCTTTGCGTGAACATTTGGGCGGCGTTATGCAAATCTTCCCACATAGTGACGTAGACATGTGGGGGCGTGTTAGAACGAGCCGTTTTAGGTAGGCGTGGTTGACTCTTAACTTTTATAAAGAATATCTCTTTGGATTTGAGACTTTAGTCTTTGCAACTTTACAGATCTTCTTTATGCACCAAGAGCTTGTAACACTCCAAAGAGAAAGGAACAATTGAAATCACATCATATGACCCCTTTAATAACTGCTCAATAATAGTGAGTTCACACCACAGTTATAACAATAACCACACAGAGAAACTATATCGTTAAAATCACTTTGAAAGCAAGAGCGAGTTTTTTTCAGGTAATTTTTTCGCTGTTGTTATAGTATTGTTATTGTTATCGTTATTGTTCTCATTATTTATTGTAGTTATTGTTGCAGGTATTGTTATTGTTATAGTTATTCTGATAGTATCGTTAGTTATTCTGATAGTATTGTTACAGTTATCGTGATAGTTCCAGCTGTTGGTGTTAGGAGGCATTGTGTCTGTGAGCTGATGAGGTTTTAATGGTCGTTATGTGAGCGCAGGCGCGGCGTCCCGTACACGAGTTGTGTCTGGATCTGAACGAGCGTCTCTCTGAGCGTCAGAACGATCCTCTCAACGCTCACGTCATCTACGTGAGTAATCTGTCCTCCAAACCGCATCGCCATGAAGACCAGCTCCAGAGCTTCAGACAGTTCGGCCCTATTCAGCGCGTCACGAGTGCCGCAGAGCATGCTGGGAAACACAGCAGACACGCCTTCATCAGTGCGTATGAGTCCACCAGAGCACTGTTAATTCACCTCGGTAATATGTAAATGACGTGATGATGCGAGTGTTTTGTGATTCGTAGGGTTCGAGTGCGCTGACAGCACTCAGGCCGCGGTGGGCGTCGCCCCCCAGATCGGAAACAGGAAGCTGTCAGTGTGTCACGCTCTGACTCCGCCCCACATGACCTCATGGACACGCCCCGTTACCACGGAAACCAGCCCAGACACGCCAGAGCAGGGGGAGGAGTGCGACGTGAGTGACAGCTGTCAGTCAAACAGAAACCATCTTTAATGTCTCTGCGTCTCTGATTTTTTTTGTGTCATGTGACCCTCAGGAGCGACTGCTGGAGCGGCAGATGAAGAAACTGGATGCAAGAGTGGGAAAAGTGTTCAGAGCGCTGGAGGAGAACTGCCTGAGCGTCGTGATCCTGCCCGGACACAGAAGGTACCTCACACTCTCTCACACACAGTTTGTGTATCAGTGTGACTGACATTCTGTGTGTGTGTTTACAGCGACGGCGTCGATCATCCCGGCCTCTGCTTCATTCACATCAAACAGAGCAACTGACAAGCGCCCGAGTGCCTGCTCTGACTCCGCCCAGCTGATCTGTGATTGGCTGACCTGACTGTGACACGCCCATTTCTACGAATGTTCTTACAGCACAAGCTTTTTCATACATGTGAGCAGGTTTTTAATGTATTTAAATACTGTTCAGAATAAACACGACTGAAGTGTGCAGATGTGAGGAGCTTTTGTCCTGCTAAAAACACCACAGTGAGCTGCTTTACTGTATGAGCGCTCCTCACTTACAAACCTGGTGTTCAGTCTCTGCCAGTGAGATCATTGAGCTGTTAGTTCACGAATATCAGAGAATCACTAACAGAATCATGTCTGAGATTCAAATGGACACACAAACATCAAGACACATCAGGATTGTGTTTTAGTAGTTTAGTAGTAGGGATAATCCACTCCGGACGCACATTAAATCGTGTAATGCACAGCTAGCCGTGGATTATCCGGCTTATATAACGGTCACTTGCCAACATTGACAAAGTAAAGCTGGTCTTGATGTTTGCAACGCTATATTTGACTGGACATTAGGGTTATTTTCATCAGTTACAGCTCATTTTATATAAATATACACTAAATTGTGAGTGTGTGTGTGTGAATGCTAAAGCAAAATAAAGGAGATCATATAAATTAGTGGAGGTTATAAAATGGCAAATAAACATGAAATGAATTGGCTGCTGCAGGTGCATTCAGCATCAGACCGCATCACACTGACCTTTTCTCATTTCACACACACACACACACACATCTCACACACACACACACACACACATCTCACAATCTAAACCACACATAACCTGATGGATGTCGTGGAAATATGTGTCGTGAGAAATTACATGTGTGTGAAATGAAATGACTTCAAATGGCCTGAAATTATGATCTTAGGGACCCTTCAGTTTAACCAATCATAACACCTGTTATATTCATTGATTAATCACTAATAATCCATAAAAGTTTATATTAATAACAGTATTAAAAAGAAAATAATTTTCAAAAGGCTGTACAACGGTTCTTCACTTTACTGTGTTCTCCACTTACGTTTGATGCAATGTGAAAAAAACAACTATACAGCGCCTTGCAAATTCATTTTTTCACGCTTTATGTTGCTGCCTTACGTTAAACTGCTTTAAATTACTTTTTTTCCACATCAACCTACACTCCATACACCATAATGACAATGCAAAAACAGAATTGTCACAACGTAGTAAATTTATAAAAAAGAAAAAACTGAAATAAGTACATTGCATAAGTCATAACTCAGCTGAAGCACCTTAACAGCCTCTGTAAAGCTCTTTTTTTGTTTGATGCGACAAGCTTTGCACATCAGCAATAGGCCATCATCTGCCATTCTTCTCCTCACCTCTTCACCTCTCAAGCTCTGTCAGGATCCAGCAAGCGCCAGCACCGTCTCCTGAGGACTCAGCTACAGAATCGGAAGTACAAGGATTGGACAGAAGACTGCTGCAAAGTTATTTTCTCTGATGAAGCTCGCTTCCGACTGTTTGGGATATCTGGAAAATCGATGGTTCGGAGAAGAAAAGGTGAACGCTACCTTGAGTCCTGTGTTGTGCCAACAGTGAAGCATCCTGAGACCATCCATGTGGGGGGTTGCTTTTCAACCAAGGGCTCTCTCATAATTCTGCCCTAAAAACACTGCCAGGAATAAAGAATGATATCAAAACGTCCTGCAAGAGCGACTTCTTCCAGCGATCCATGAGCAATTTGGTGATGATCCGTGCATCTTCCAGCATGATGGAGCAGCATGTCACAAAGCAAGAGTGATAAAGAAGTGGCTCGAAGATCATTACATTGAAACTTTGGATTCGTGGCCAGGCAACTCCCCGGATCTCAATCCCATAGAGAACCTGTGGTCAGTCCTCACAAGATGAGTGGACAAGCAGAAGCCCACAAATTGTGATCAACTCCGAGAATTAATAAGGCAAGAATGGATCTCCATCAGTCAGGATTTGGCCCAGAAGCTAATATCCAGCATGCCAGAGCGAACTGCAGAGGTTATGAAGAACAAGGGTCAACACTGTAAATATTGACTCATTATATTTATTTGCCAATAAAAGCCTTTAAAACGTATGATATGCTTATCATTGTTTTTCAGTATACCATAGAAACATTTTATAGAAAAATAATCTACAAATACTGAAGCAGCAAACTTTGAAACACATTTGTTTCAACGGTTTATTTTATATATATATATATCCTGAAAAAAGTATCACGTTTCCAACATTGATAATAAATCAGCATTGCATTGCATTTTAAAGTATATTAAAATTTGGATCAAATAAATGCAGGCTTGATGACCATAAGTGACTTCTTGCAAAAATATAAAATAATAATGTATCCCAACTTTTGACCTATAATTGTTTTTTTTACATTGCCCCTATATTACATTTGAGCCCCTGCCCCAGAGGAACTCTGCACTTCCCTGCAAAAGTTCCTGTTTCATATCTAGCTGATAGTTGATCTATTTCTGTTCAACTTCTTTCTCTCATGAAGACCCTCCTCTTCTGAGGAGCTATATAAGATGTGCTGAATCAGACCCATTATTTCATTCACCTGCTGATCAGAGATGGATCCGCAGATCTCCAGAGCTCTGCTTCTGTTCAGTCTGCTCAGTCTGTTCGCTGCAGATACTCAGATCAGCAGGGCTTGTAATGCTACCCAGCACAGATTCAGATCAGCACAGGGCTCACACTGGTGTTATGAGTGCAGTGGCTTGGGGAATTATTGTCTGGAGAAACTAGGGATTTGTCCCATGGGATTTTCCAAGTGCATGAGTACAACAACAGTATTACAGATCGGTAAGTCCAATACCATGGATTGAAATGCACTGTTAGATTTGACTGATAGAGATGCTGCTATTATTTACTGAGCTGAAATAGAGAAATATGTAACTTGTCGAATTTTCTGGTGGAAATTAACAAATCCGATCACAGAATATTCTATATAGATTTCTGCTATTAGTTAAAAGTAACAATACAATTTGTATTAAAATGGATTAAAAAAAAATATATATATACATTTTCTTTTTTTGCCTTGCAGCTATGAGATGATACATTATCAAAAAGACTCTTTTTTTACTCTTTCTAATGTGATGCATTCATAAATACACTTCACAACTGAACTCGTCTTTCCTGTATCATTCATGTTTTTAGGTAACAATCTTATAAAAATGAAGCGAAAAGAATGCATTGAAGACTGTCAAGACAGTTCCGTGAACTGGGGCATATTAAAGTCTGCTTTTTCCTGCTGCGGCACTCGTCTTTGTAACTACAGAGATGCTCCAGGTACTGTGCTGTCCTGTCTTTAAAGTCAACACTCATTTAACTTCTGTGTGTCATATAGTATCGTCATATCGCCCGCTCTTGCAACATGTATGTTCCGCTCCTGCGATTTTTTTGTGTCCAGTCCCGCCTAGTATTATCTATATTATCTATAGTATCTAATATTGCATATTATGATTTTCGCGCATCAGGGAGCCGCCATCAATATGCGGAGTATTTAAATCTCTCTTGAATGTGCGCTCGCTGTTCACTTTTCGATGACGCGTGCTCTGTGTAAAGGAAGATCAGATATTTGTCAGTGAGCTCAGGATCTGTTGAGCAGCAAATCCTCCAGCATGATCTGTCAGCCATCATCTCTCCTCTCGACCCGTGATCAGTCAAATCTGACTCCTCCTGCAGCTCGTGTTGGATGCAGGGTTGTCAAGTCCATGTTTTTTTCATGGAATTGGGCTACTTTTAAACTGTTGTCATGGCTTGATTTCCCCCCGTGGGTTAAAGGTTTGAAATGTTGCATGCCATCAATATGCAGAGTATTTAAATCTCTCTTGAATGTGCGCTCGCTGTTCACTTTTCGATGACGCGCGCTCTGTGTAAAGGAAGATCAGATATTTGTCAGTGAGCTCAGGATCTGTTGAGCAGCAAATCCTCCAGCATGATCTGTCAGCCATCATCTCTCCTCTCGACCCGTGATCAGTCAAATCTGACTCCTGCAGCTCGTGTGGGATGCAGGGTTGTCCGTGTTTATGATCAATATGCACAACAGTGACTGTAAAATATGTATTTTAGGTATGGAAATTACATATTTTGAGTGTTGATATTTGGGATATGGTCATTGCGCTACTTTGGGCTCTATTTTAACCACCAACCAACCACACCCCAAGCCCCCGCCCCGCCCGCACCCACTGTCCTCTTTTTGGAAAACTAAAATATGGTCACCCTAGTTTTTTCGAAACTGACGTGTTTCCATTAGGTCTATTTTCAATTCTCGATTTCAGTTTGCGCAATTTGAAGGGTAACGGAAACGCAGCTAGTGACAAATGCTGTAATGTATACTGAAATATCATAAATGTTTAAAAATCATATCACCGTTATTGAAAAAAAATTATATCACGATGTACATAGATATTAAATGATTGTCCAGTCCTATTTTGTATGCTTGTTTTTTCCTCCTGTAGATCCCCGAACTTACGCTCCCAATGGAAGAGCATGCTACTACTGCGATGGGCAGGACTGCTCAAACACCGTCAGCTGTTCAGGGACTGAAGACCGCTGCATTACAGCAACTTGTGAGAATCCACAAAAGACCAACGTCATTAATTGTGCCCCTCTTGATCATTAACCCTTTGGTGTTGTTGTTGTTTTTTACTTCATCGGAATGGTACAAAACTTGGTCAAGGTTTTGGCACTTGCTACTTGAACACACAAACAAACAATAAAATAAAATAAAATAAATAATGGACATGTTTCAAAAAGATTAAATGGTCCTGGATCAAATAATCGCACTGTTCGGGATCAAAAATGACTTCATTAGAAATGAATGGGAAGGGAATTTCATCTAGTGGACACTGTGCCCAAACAAAATCTGACTTCTTTTTCGTGATATCAACCTCAAATTTGGAACACAACTTGTTTAGATTTATGGATTTGATTTCCTTCAATTTTAAAGTAAAACATATTTTGGGAAATATATTTCATATAACATTTTAAAATAGTAATTGTTTTTTTCCTAAAATAGTAAGCTTAAGTTGGAAATGTTATTTTCAGGTCTATACTCAAAAACTGGTTAACAAGTCATAAATGGATCATAACAATTGCAAAAATATAATTCAGTACCATAAAATCCCCTAAAATACAAAATGTTCAATAAAAACATTATCAACTTCAAATATAGTACGTTAATTTCATTGAAAAAAATAATAATAATTTTGACCGCCACCTGAACAACACCAGAGGATTAATGCGTCTTATTTTTAATCTTATTGAACGTTTGATACATTTCACATATACAAATGGCTAACTCAGACTGACTAAACTTAATTTTGTTTTCTTTCTTTTCATCAGTGACTAACAGAGGCCCACCAATGCTTGTAAAAGGCTGTGTCTCTAAATATATTTGTGGGGCCCTAAAATGTTCCTTTATTCAGGACGTCTCATGTTGTGAGGGGGACCTATGTAACGGTGACAAGAGGGTCACCCAGGGCTTCAGAAATAACGCTGATGAAAGTGTCAACCAAAGTGTCACCCAGAGCATCCTCCAGAGCTTCATGCATCCGGGAGCTAAGAGTGTCACCAAGAGATTCGCGTACAACGATGCTAAGAGTGTCAGGCAGAAAGTCACGTATAATGATGCTAAAAGTGTTAACCAGAGCTTCCTGTTCCTGTGCTGTTCTCTGCTCTCCTACTTCCTGTGGCTCTGAATCCAGCAGCTCCTCAGACATGCTGTACACAGAATATAGCTCATGTTTCTGCTGTGCAATCTTTGTTTTATTCTTGAACTATCATTTTATTGTAAAGACGTCCAAAAACATACTGCAGTAATAAAGATTATTTCTTACAGAAATCATGAAATCATGTTCAGAAGAGACATGCATGAAAATCATTTGAATATTCAAAGCAGGAAAAATCTCATCTGTTCGGTTTTTCGTGAGTTTGTATTAATATTTGCATTTCCACTATCAGTTAGCCTACATACGACAGTGCTTTAGTGCCATGTTAAATAAATGAGAACAAAATAAAAGAAATAAATCTAAGATTACGAGATTGAAGTCGTGATATTTCAAGAATAAAGTCGAAATATTATGAGAATAAAGTCGAAATACTACTTGAATAAGTCAAAATAACGAGAATTAATTCATAGCAATTACGAGATTAAAGTTACAATATTTTGAGAGTATATTAGCCTATTGCGCATGCGTAATCTGCCATGACTGGGAGCACCTGGAGATATTCTGAAGTCTCAGCTTTCAAAATCTGTCAGTTTTATAGCGAAATACAAACAATATGTCTTACAATAATGTGTTTTTCACGCTCTCAATGTGGCGTGACAGATCGCACATATCGCTGTGATTGGCCGAATACCTCAAGCGTGAGACGGAAATGTTACGTTCCGCGAGTCCTTTAAATTATCTCTTCCTCATCCCAGTAAGATGATGCAGCTGCTCGGATGCAACAATATTCAAATAAATTCCAATTTCTACAAAACTACAAAAAAACTACAAAAAAAAAAAAAAACTAACTACAAATCAAATATACAAAAATATGAGATAATTATTTACAAAAACTTAAAATGAAATGTAAATACTTTGTTTCTAAACACTTTAATCATGAGAACATCTAAAAAAAATGTTAAGAATGTTAAGGAAATGAATTAGTTTTAATATAAATCTTGGTCGCACCACATGACATTTTTTAAGGCTACGGCCAATTCATCTAGATGAAAAAACACTAAAATCACTTAATTTACCACTTTTAATATGAATTTATGTGTTCACGTTCTTAATGTTTGAACAATTACAATAGATATTTTTTGTATTTTAAAATTGGCCTGTCGAAAATCCTTACACGTCAATGATTCTTATAGCTATGAAAATACCTTTATGTAATTCACAATAGACAGTCAATTTGAGTCACTTTGACCCAGAAGCACATATTAAGTTTTACGGAGTTAATAATAATAATAATAATAACAATAAAAAGTCTTAGCTTTCTAATTCGTTGTCTAAGTATAATCATTCTGTAAATAACACCAATGGTGGCTGTCAACAAGGCCTACATCACAAAATCACGAACAATTAAGATGAAAGGTTACTGTTTATTTAACATTATGTTCAACTCTATAGAGTTGGTTTTCTTAACTAAAGCTACTCTGAATGCCGTTCCTGAGGTAAAAGTACGTTAAACTGTTTGATTGATGTTTGGGCGGCTATGCGGGAGATTATTTAATAAATTGTATTTTGTATGTTTCAACATACCTTCCGACCTTGATCCATATTTATTTCGTGCTGTAACGGTCATGAAAGAGGAGAGATGATCGGTTCATTCGCGCCCAGCCCTACCGTTAAACCGATCGATCTATCGGTTAAAACGACGTTTATTTGAATTTGTTGAGCGCCAAATGGATTTCCGTTGAATCTTCGCGCAAAGTGAGTAACAGCGTGAAATCTACACAACACGGGTAATGATATGATTCGCGTGAAAATTTTAAACAAAGTAAACAAATATATTTTATTTTTTTTAAAACGTGAATATAACCAGTTGTCAAACAGTCTGATGTGACTTTAATTTTTTCTTCAAATTTATTCATGCATAAATGTTGATATGGATTTATTTTTAAATTTAGTGGTTGAAAATGACTGGTAAAGGTTTTGATCATATCTCAGAAGTCACTTCATTTTGCTTTAAAACACCAGAGAGGTCAGATGATCTATCCTACACTTAAATGTCTTAAACAGGTATAATTTTTCAGTTTGTGTGCATTAGTTTTGGACCCCTTATTCATTATGAATCTGTAATAAATATTGTGAATACCGAACAATATCAGAATGATCTGAATAAGGCAAAGTGAATCATTCATCAACTCTCAGTTCAGTTTTAATGAACAGGTCAACACAGACGTACTAAGAAAGACTCTTTAATTTCATCTCCCCTGGAAAAGGGAACATTTTAACATCTCATACAAAAAAAATTACAAAGGATATGAACAGGACATTCGTGATGACATCATCAGACATTCTTTGACACGCGCTCTTTTTTTTTTCTTCTCACCGTTAATCACTGTTAAACTAAAGAACAAACCCTCACGAGGAATAAATAAACCTGCAGGACATGTCGACACTTAAAATGAGGGAGCGCTGTCGGAAACCACGTTAAAATACTACAGGACGCACACATACACGCACTCATATTCGGACAAGAAATGGCTCAGTATCTTCAGCACCTTTAAAACGCACTGAACTTGGGCCACGCGAGGAGAGGTCACGGGAGGTCACAGGAAGACAGTCAGGTCCACTCATGTTCAGGTAGGGAATGTCAATCACCCTCATCAGGAATAATCTAGAAAACACACATGAACTCATATGAGACACAGATTCAGACCCGTGTGTGTATGTGTGTGTGTGTGTATGCGTGTGTGGCTCACTTGTTGAAGAAGGGTTCGAGGAGTTTGGAGCGAGCAGAGATGTGACTCTTTGGAGGCGTGAGAAAAGACCCTGAGAGAGAAAGAGCTCACCTATCTGAACCTGCTCCGTCTGACTGAGACACACGAACGCTGACGTGTCATCGATCCACGACACCTGGATGTTCCCTGAGACACGGCAAACACAGATCAGCACACTCACTGACAGATGAGAGTGTGTGTGTGTGTGTGTGTGTGTGTGTGTGAGAGAGAGAGTGTTACCGAAGGCGCTGAAGAGCTGGTACAGGTCGCTGGTCTTCCACTCTTTAGGGAACGTGACGTACAGGACGTGATCTCTCTTGGGCTGCACTGAACACACACACACACACACAAAACATTTGATAGCTGACACTGTAAAAATGCTTGAATGAGATGCACTGTATTTATATTGAGAATAATACGAGTGTGTGTGTCTCTCTAACTCTTACAGTCAGGTCCACTCATGTTCAGGTAGGGAATGTCAATCACCCTCATCAGGAATAATCTAGAAAACACACATGAACTCATATGAGACACAGATTCAGACCCGTGTGTGTATGTGTGTGTGTATATGTGTGTGGCTCACTTGTTGAAGAAGGGTTCGAGGAGTTTGGAGCGAGCAGAGATGTGACTCTTTGGAGGCGTGAGAAAAGACCCTGAGAGAAAAAGAGACAAACATAACGAACTAAAAAAAAATAGACGATAGCTGATAAACAGACGGTAGTCCGAGTTCAGATTGGAGGAGCAGATCTAAAGCTGCTATAACTCACACACACACATAAGATATCTTAACACAGCAAAACGTCACAGCCACACTATTGAACAAGACTGATAATTGATATGCGCTTTTTTAGCTGGTTGGTTTGGTTCATGAATTTCATTACTCTTAATTATATTTTAATATTTTATTTATATTGACAATGCTGAATTATTCATAAGACTTTTTAAAGATTCCTATGGGGAAAAAATGCTTCTGGAAGCAGCTAAAACATTTGATAGCTGACACTGTAAAAATGCTTGAATGAGATGCACTGCATTTATATTGAGAATAATACGAGTGTGTGTGTCTCTCTAACTCTTACAGTCAGGTCCACTCATGTTCAGGTAGGGAATGTCAATCACCCTCATCAGGAATAATCTAGAAAACACACATGAACTCATTAAACACACACTCATTAAACACACGCGGCTCCAGATCACTACTGAACACACACACAGGTGACACACCTTGAAGGGCTGTGTGGACGCCATCAGCTTGGTGTCTAACAACCTGAAACACAGAGAGAGAGAGAGAGAGAGAGAGTGTGAGTGAGTCGGTGCACACGTGAACAGAAACATGCGTGATCACGTGATCAGAGGTTACCTGGGAAACACAGACATGGCCACCTCCTTAAAGTCATCCAGCTCCTGTAAAACACACACAGAGTGCATCAGATTGTGACATGCCACGCTTTCCCACAATCCTCCAGTGCTTCATCATGTTACCTCAGGCAGCGGCCCACAGAACTGATGGATGGTGTGCATGACGTCCAGCAGCATGTTGTGACCCACCACCAGTTTACCCTGCGTCACACAAGCAGGTCAGGACGGTTTATATCAGAATAATCTGAATGTGTGTGTGTGTGCGCGAGAGAGAGACTCACAGATTTAGAGATGGCGTCTGATAGATGAGCTTCCTCTGAAAGCTGAAACACACATGATTATTAATACATTCAGCTCCGATCTCTGTTACACACAAACACACGCTCTATTTTAATGAAGTCTGTCAGTAAGAGGAGTGTTTCTGACCCGGTGCAGGGCTCCAGATCCAGAGTCTGATCGGAGTTCTTCAGAAGAGCTTCAACCTTCTGCCTGCAACACATCATCATCATCACAGCTGCTGATTCATGCACGTTTCCCATAATGCTCCTCACTCACTACAGTATGAATTACAGCTCCAGTGTGAACATGAGTCTAAGGCCATGTCCACACGTACACTGGTATTTTTATAAACTGAGTTTTTCCGTCTTCCGTTTTAAAAAAAAACTCCGTCCACATGAAAACGCAAACGCATGCTATGAAGCGCTGTCAAGAGCATGCCAAACCAACAGGTGGCGATATAATCTCAACCGTAAAGCCATGTTGGCCAATCAGAAGCCTGAAAACGTTTCCAGTAGGCAGAGATAACAGCACAGGCGCCGTTTCGCTGTCTACACGATAACACTGCAACCGGAGTATTTGAAAATCCTCACCCTGGCAGGAGTTTTCAGAAACGCTCGGTCCACATGTGTTTGCGTGTGGACAAACGGCCAAACCGCGTAGAAAAAGCTGCGGTTTTGAAAATAACCCCGTTCGTGTGGACGGGGCCTAAATACTAATAATATTCCTAAAGTAACTTAATCAAATTAAGCAAAATACAAAAACAAAATACTACTGCCATTTCAGCACGTTTTACTATTTTGAATGAGCTCTTAGTTTTAGTTATTACGTAATTTTGCCACTTGTATTAATATTTTCAATATTTCTATTTCTTGTTTAATTTAGTTTAACTATTTCAGTTTTAGTTTGGTTTGGTAATTTTACTACTTTGCTAATTTTACTTTAATTTCAGTTGTTTGCCAAGGAAATATTTCTAATTTTCTTTAAGTTCATTTTTTTTAAGGGTTTAAAAAAAGAAAAGAAATAAAAAGGTATAATAAACAAGATTTTCGCTTTTTCTGAACCCGATTAATGCATCATCTTGTTTAGCAATGACAATTTAAATTAAATTTCATATTTGTAATAATTGTTAAATTCATTCACTAGACACTTTTAACTAAACTTACAATAGAGGAACATAAGAAGAGCCAAACAATATTCATAGTGTATAAAAGTAAAAATTACAATGCCTGACTAGGAAACACGCTCGAGCAGAGGATGTGTGTGTGTGTGTGTGTGTGTGTGAGTGAGTGAGTGAGAGTAAGGAGAGAGTGTGTGTCTGTGAGAGAGTGAGTGAGTGAGTGAGAGTAAGGAGAGAGTGTGTGTCTGTGAGAGAGTGAGTGAGTGAGTGAGAGTAAGGAGAGAGTGTGTGTCTGTGAGAGAGTGAGTGAGTGAGTGAGAGTAAGGAGAGAGTGTGTGTCTGTGAGAGAGTGAGTGAGTGAGTGAGAGTAAGGAGAGAGTGTGTGTCTGTGAGAGAGTGAGTGAGTGAGTGAGAGTAAGGAGAGAGTGTGTGTCTGTGAGAGAGTGAGTGAGTGAGTGAGAGTAAGGAGAGAGTGTGTGTCTGTGAGAGAGTGAGTGAGTGAGTGAGAGTAAGGAGAGAGTGTGTGTCTGTGAGAGAGTGAGTGAGTGAGTGAGAGTAAGGAGAGAGTGTGTGTCTGTGAGAGAGTGAGTGAGTGAGTGAGAGTAAGGAGAGAGTGTGTGTCTGTGAGAGAGTGAGTGAGTGAGTGAGAGTAAGGAGAGAGTGTGTGTCTGTGAGAGAGTGAGTGAGTGAGTGAGAGTAAGGAGAGAGTGTGTGTCTGTGAGAGAGTGAGTGAGTGAGTGAGAGTAAGGAGAGAGTGTGTGTCTGTGAGAGAGTGAGTGAGTGAGTGAGAGTAAGGAGAGAGTGTGTGTCTGTGAGAGAGTGAGTGAGTGAGTGAGAGTAAGGAGAGAGTGTGTGTCTGTGAGAGAGTGAGTGAGTGAGTGAGAGTAAGGAGAGAGTGTGTGTCTGTGAGAGAGTGAGTGAGTGAGTGAGAGTAAGGAGAGAGTGTGTGTCTGTGAGAGAGTGAGTGAGTGAGTGAGAGTAAGGAGAGAGTGTGTGTCTGTGAGAGAGTGAGTGAGTGAGTGAGAGTAAGGAGAGAGTGTGTGTCTGTGAGAGAGTGAGTGAGTGAGTGAGAGTAAGGAGAGAGTGTGTGTCTGTGAGAGAGTGAGTGAGTGAGTGAGAGTAAGGAGAGAGTGTGTGTCTGTGAGAGAGTGAGTGAGTGAGTGAGAGTAAGGAGAGAGTGTGTGTCTGTGAGAGAGTGAGTGAGTGAGTGAGAGTAAGGAGAGAGTGTGTGTCTGTGAGAGAGTGAGTGAGTGAGTGAGAGTAAGGAGAGAGTGTGTGTCTGTGAGAGAGTGAGTGAGTGAGTGAGAGTAAGGAGAGAGTGTGTGTCTGTGAGAGAGTGAGTGAGTGAGTGAGAGTAAGGAGAGAGTGTGTGTCTGTGAGAGAGTGAGTGAGTGAGTGAGAGTAAGGAGAGAGTGTGTGTCTGTGAGAGAGTGAGTGAGTGAGTGAGAGTAAGGAGAGAGTGTGTGTGAGAGAGAGAGAGAGAGAGGAGTGAGTATGTGTGTGAGAGAGTGAGGAGTGAGAGTGAGAGTGAGAGAGAGAGAGAGTGAGGAGTGAGTATGTGTGTGAGAGAGAGTGAGGAGTGAGAGAGAGTGAGAATGAGAGTGAGAGAGAGAGTGAGAGAGG
>NW_015656209.1:20722-37081 GCF_001515625.1 Sinocyclocheilus rhinocerous
GAGAGAGAGAGAGAGAGAGAGTGAGGAGTGAGAGAGAGTGAGAGAGAGAGTGAGAGAGAGAGAGAGAGTGAGTGAGTGTGACTCACTCCACCGTCCGGATGAAGTCTCTCTGGTCTTCAGGCACCTTACAGACGCCTGTCCCCGAGGTGGGTGTGTACGAGACTGGCCCCGCCCCGTTGATCTGGCTCCTCCTCTCCTCATACTGCTCCCTCAGCTGAGACTCCTCCTCCTGCGTCAGGTACGGGATCCCTACGGCAACCACAGCTGTCAAACAAACACACAGCACACTCCACCAGCCAATCACACGGCAGGAAGTCAAACTCACTGACCGCTGCGGAAGACCTTGTTGAAGTCGAAGCCCTGACTGGCCAGGAAATCAATGCTGGAGCTCTGGAGGAAGATGATGATGATGAAGACTCCGAGTCAGACTCACGAGCATCAGGCCAGTTCACTAGTGACACACAAACGTCTCTCACCTGACAGATGAACTTGATGTCTGGAGACGTGCGGCTGAAGGGTTTGGGGAAGATGTAGAAGTTGAAGGCTTTAGTGATGTACCTGTGAGACGGAGACAGATCTTTTTCACATCTAAACCAGCTCTAAATCAGTCCTACCAGGATCTCAACTTTTTTTGTGATAAAGACAATTATTTATTTAATATATAGCTTTACAGCATTTTAGTTTATTAATTTTACTGCTTCAGCTTAACCAACACTACATTTCTCATCAATTTTCATCTAATATTTACATTTTATTAAATAATTTGTGGCGGCAATTCCTGAAATTCCAGAAAATGTCTTTTACTTCTTAAAAATAATAATAAATAAATAAAGACATCACTTCATGCCACATTAGTTGTACAATAGTCATACATGACAGAAAAAAAGCAGTTTGTTTATTTTTGTGTCCTGCCAAATTGACACTTTTTTTAAAACAATTTTTGTGAGTTTCTCTTATTTTCGGTCTTATGAAATGAATAAAGCAGCAAATACGAAGCACTGAACAAAAGAAAGGATCCATATCAAACAGGTAGATAGTGCTTTAAGTTTTTCCAGGTAGATTTAGTATTTAAGTACAAAATAAATAAATTAATGCATAAAAAAAAAAATCAGCATTTTTTTAAATTACATGCATATTTTTTCTCACTCTAATCTTATAGTACTGAGCTTTTTTCCTCTTTCTTTTGTGGTTAAATGGTAAATTACATAGGATTGCAAAAAAATGGGACATTTTGTGGAAGTTGTCTTGTTTTCCATGACTGCGAAAAACTGAAGGGACTGATTTTAACACTATATCATTAGATCAGAGAGAGAGCTGGGTAACGGTTTATAAACCCAACCATGACACCGAGATGAACGTCAGACAGACACGGCTCTGATGCTCACGTGGACTGATTCGGCTCGTATCTGAAGGTGCAGACGCCGAACTGGAAGAGCAGGAAGTTCATGGAGTGCTGCAGGAAACCAGCAGAGCATTAGCACACACTGAACACCACACACAAACTACAGCAGATCGTCTGATCATCACAGAGCCTAACGATCAAGACTAATCAAGATCATCCTGCTCCGTTTATAAATGTGTGCTGATTTTTAACAAAGCTCGTTTTTGTTTTCTGCACTGTGCAATTGCAATATATTTACACCTACAGGAAGTTTTCACTTAAATGCCTTTATTCAGTGTTAGGCAAGAGATAAACGTGCAATCAAAAACACTGACAGGGATTTACAATAATATTAATACTGAGCTGAAGTTCGATGATATCTTCGGATGACTAATATGATGAATATATCCAAACAAAACTCATGTCACTACACAGTTCATCTCAGATTGTGTTCATTTTCTGAAATGTTTTTACACTCTTACAGCAGGTGCAACGATTTACCAATTACTGATGCAACCCACATGTTTGATTGGAAGATCACATCTATTCATAATAGACTACATTTAGATTTTAGTCAGTAAATGTTGTCAATTTTAGTCATGTTCAACCAGTCCATTGTGCATATTCTATAAATTATAATTTATTTGTGAACTGATAATGTTCATTTAGTTTTTAAAATATTCAAGACTTTTTTTGCTTCATTTTTGTTGTTAGAGTTTAAGAGTAAAAAAGCAACATTAACAATGTCTGATTATCTTTCAATGCACTTTAATACTGTGATAATATCATAAATGCTTTATTCATTATTGTGATGTTAAAAACTGATATGGTCACATTCCTAATGGACAGTCAGTGAAGCATCAGTGTGTGTGTGTGTGTGTGAGAGAGTGTGTGTGAGAGTGTGTGTGTGAGAGTGTGTGTGTGTGAGAGAGTGTGTGTGTGAGAGAGTGTGTGTGTGAGAGAGTGTGTGTGTGAGAGAGTGTGTGTGTGAGAGAGTGTGTGTGTGAGAGAGTGTGTGTGTGAGAGAGTGTGTGTGTGAGAGTGTGTGTGTGTGTGTTCTTTACCTTCCTCAGTTTAGTGTATCTCTCCTCTGGTGTGTCCAGTCCATTGGTCAGAGCACTGACTGACGGGCCATCACTGATTCCTACAACACACACACACACACACACACACTTTAACACATAATCTCTCTCTCTCTCTCTCACACACACACTCTCTCCTTACTCTCTCACACACACACTCTCTCCTTACTCTCTCACACACACACTCTCTCCTTACTCTCTCACACACACACTCTCTCCTTACTCTCTCACACACACACTCTCTCACACACACACACACACTTTAACACATAATCTCTCTCTCTCTCACACACACACACACACACACACACACACACACACCTGTGAATTCTCCGTCTATAGAGATGAAATCCGCCTCCTGCACAGCGATACACACCTCTGGAAGAACCTCCTTAAAATCTGCAGAACACACAGATTGACACACATTAACACACGCTCACACACACATCTCCCGCGCACACACACACCACTAACACACACACGCCGTCACTATAGCGCTCGCGGTGTGTGGGTCTGCGTGCGGGTTAAAGGTGAAGTATTTGGTTATTTTGATCGTCTTACTCTGTCTGGTGACCTCCATCCTGTAAAGCAGCGATTCACACACAAACACACTCTGGAAGCTTTAACCCCCGCCACCGGAAGCAGTCTCCTGCGCTTCCGCTCGCTGTGTGATCCTGCAGGAGGCGCTCTTTCACGATCTTTCAGTCACTGGAAACATATGAACGCTGGATAGTGTAATTATTTCCATATATTAAATGATATAAATTAAAATCCGCACAAGTGATCTTTGCATTAAATATCCAGTCATCACAAGCGACTGATTGGTTCATCCTGCTCAGCGCAGACAAAATTAACAGCTAACTTTAATTTATATTACATTAAAATACACAGTGAACATTTTATATAGATTAATTATTATTTAAAAGCAGTCGAGCAGGGATTCGGTGAATCAAAATAATCTAGAATCAAATCAAACCAGATTTCCGCCCAATTATTTATGAACGTTTTAAATTAAGAGTCTTTGTGTGCTTATATATATATACACACAAAGACTCTTAATTTTATATTGAAAGGCGCTTAGGTCGTGTTTCTTGTCATGTAATTCAATTAGGCCTACGAACTTCCCAACTAATACAGGTTATTTTCAGATTAACCTGTACAGGTTATTATGTTGTTCCATATATATGTGTTATACAGTATGTTATGCAGTTTAATTGGTTTAAATCAGAATCAGAAAGAGCTTTATTGCCAAGTATGTTTGCACATACAATGAATTTGTTTTAGTGTCACAAGCTTCCAGTACACGGAGACAACAACACACAGATAGTACAAATAAGATGTGAATAAAATACACATATAAATATAGATAAACCACAAAAAAAAAAGAATAATTTGTATGTACAGGTAGGTGTACTATAGATAAAATAGAATAGGAATAGAATAAAAATAAGTTGTAGGGATGTACTAGGATGTAGGGTGATAAATAAGTTTAAGACAGGAATAAAAGGACATAGTATAAATAAAAGGACCATTGCATTTGTGAAAACATGAATGTTTTACATAAAAAAATCAACCCTGAAAACACTTTAACTCCCGTTGCGTCGTTATTGACGATTGTATGGGGAAACTCCTGTTTACTCTGTTACTGAAGCCTAATTTGTTAACGTTTGTGTAGCTGCACAAACCAATGGTGCTCAAGCCCGCCAGAGGGGGGCGGAGCCAACTGCTTTATAAGTCGCCCGGAGAATCATTTAATCAGAATCTTCTCCTTCAGCGAATCAGAGACGAGACCATCTCTTCTCTGACTCTGTGACGAAGCCGAGAAGCTCAGCCTGCTCTTCACTCCCGCCGTGGAATTGAGCCACCGGCAGTGGAAGGATATTTTCCCCTGCGGCCATCCGGCGACAGAAAGCCGACGGTTAAGATGAGTGTGTCGCCTCTCTGGGGGTTTCCCATGCAGAGGCTGCACGCACCAAGGCTTCATGTTCTCATTGCGAGAACATAAGTCTCGCCCATCTCCGCTCGTGGATCGCCTTCTTCCACGAAGGCGGTTCTCCCCACTCTGTTTTCCAAACTCCTTTCTCTCCCAAGAGAAAGAAGCATCGGAACAGCGGGGCCATCTTCCTGGGCTTGAGTGATGTTGCGTCGGCCCAGCGCCCGTGCGCTTTACTCTCCCCGCAGCGCCTCATATCGCTGGTGTGCTTTGCACGTGAGGATCAGCGCCTGGTTTCCTTCAGCGTGGTTGTCAACGACTCCATGTCCTTGACGACATCTGAAGCTGACGAGTGGGTGTGTTCCTTCTGATTCCCAGACAGGGAGTGTCCTTTCTGGGAACAGGTATAGACCCTGTACAAATGCGAGCTTGGTTAATGCTGGAATGCTTCCTGACTATCCAGCGAGCGGCAGCGTCTTTCAGGCCGGGGACTGCGCATCCCCACAGGGCATTTCAGAGGATGCTCTGCCTCATGGCAGCCGCCTCCTCAGTTATTCCCCTGGGCCTGCTACACATGCGGCCCCTTCAATACTGGCTAAAAGCCTGCGTTCCGTCCCACGCCAGGAGCCTGGGCCACGTTTATATCAGGGTAACCCATCGCTGCCTCAAAGCTGTGGCCCCTTGGACAACTTCTCGCCTGTTTCAGTCAGGCGTGCAGTTGGGAACGAATTCCAGAAGGAAGGTGGTCACGACAGACGCCTCCAGCTCAGGCTGGGGCGCTCTGTAAGAGGGCAACCCGGCGTACGGCTCCTGGTCGACCCATGAGCGACACCTGCATATCAACTGCCTCGAAATGATGGCTGTTTGTCTGGCCCTGAAGACCTTCCTGCCAGCCTTAAAGGTGACATATCATGAAAATCTGACTTTTCCAGGTTTTAAGTGCTATGGTGCATCTACCAACCAAGGAAACGTGAAAAAGATTAACCCAGTCACTTTGTTTTGGTAAGCCTTTTTCTGCAAGCGTCTGAGAAAACGAGTGTCTGATTTCGCTCCCTTGGTGACGTGGCAAAGGGATCTCATTATAATATCACCGCCCTTAATCTGTAAGTTTACATCCACGGCGCCGTTATTGTGTTTTCGCAAGCGACAACGGTTTACCAGCCACAGCGAAAGTTTGAGCAAAGCATGCTAACTGTTCTGTGTTTGGCTGCACAGACGAGCACAGAACACTGTTTAGAGTCCCAGCCTCAGAGGAGACGAGAGAGCAGTGTATTTATTGATTTATTTACTGTATATTGCTGCTGCCACACAGATCTAAAATAAACATGCGATTTATTTCCCAGCTGTTTACCTTCACAGACATAACCCACTGTTTTTGTAACTCGTGTGTTTTTAACGTAAACTTGTGTGTGAATGAGAACTTAAGTTTAGTACTCATGCTGTGACAGCCGCTTTCTGTCCGTGTGCTTCGGATGTGTGCACTCAGAAAACCGTATATCAGAAGTTTAAACTAATATGGTTTAAAACGCATGATTTCAGAGCGATAAACATGATAATCAGAACCAAAACAGATGTTTTTAGCAGAACACTGTTTAGAGTCCCAGCCTCAGAGGAGTCGGCAGGGCTGTGGATTTATTGATTTATTTACTGTTTATTGCTGCTGCCACACAGATCTAAAATAAACAAGCGATTTATTTCCCAGCTGTTTACCTTCACAGACATAACCGACTGTTTTTTGTAACTCATGTGTGTTTTTAACGTAAACTTGTTAAACGTGCTAATGTGAACTTAGTTTAGTACTCACATGCTGTGACAGCCGCTTTCTGTCCGTGTGCTTCGGATGTGTGCACTCAGAAAACTGTATATCAGAAGTTTAAACTCATATGGTTTAAAACGCATGATTCCAGCGCGATAAACATGATAATCAGAACCGAAACAGATGTTTTTAGCAGATACGAGCTGTAAAGGCGCAGCTCTATTCTGGTAAAGGGGGCGGGGAGCAGCAGCTCATTTGCATTTAAAGAGACAGGCCCGAAAAACAGCGTGTTTCTGCTTCCACTCAAAATAGGCATTTTCTAAATTATATAATAAATGATCTGTGGAGTATTTTGAGCTGAGACTTCACAGACACATTCTGGGGACACCAGAGACTTATATTACATATTGTAAAAAGGGGCATAATATGTCTCCTTTAAATGGACACCACATTTTTGGGCACAGAGAGAACTCCTCTCACTACGAGCGGTTCATGTGCAGGGCAGACTGAACCAGGGAGCAGATATGTTGTCAAGGGACAATGTAGCTCCGGGGGAATGGAGACTACATCCCCAGACGGTCCAGATGATCTGGTCAGTTTTCGGCAAGGCAGAGGTCGACCTCTTCGGCCCACGATTGGCCCAGCACCCATCTGTATGCCTTCCCTCCGATCACCCTGCTACCCCAGGTTATCAGGCGAGTCAGGGAAATTAAGTGCTCTCTCCTCCTCGTGGCCCCTCTCTGGAGGAACCAAGTCTGGTTCCCCAGAGTTGATCTAGCTGCTATCTGCAGCGCCGTGGTCAATACCACTGAGGAGAGACCTTCTCTCGCAAACGCAGGGCAAGATTTGGCATCCCCAGCCAGAACTGTGGAGCCTTCATGCCTGGCCACTCGACGGGAGTCTAGCCAACTCCCAGGGAGAGTCACTAATACCATTTTAGAGGCTAGAGCTCCATCTACAAGGTGCCTCTACGCCCTCAAGTGGTCAGTCTTCAGTGACTGGTGTTCAGCACAAAGCCAGGATCCAGTTTCATGTGACGTGACCCACGTGCTAACCTTTAACCTTAAATCCTCCTCGCCTGTGCCAGCAGGGGTCCCCCATTTGAGCCGCTTCAAACAGCCGGCTTAAGGGTCATGACGCTCGGTCAAGGGAGTAGGTGAATTGCAAGCCCTTTCTGTCAGTGCTTCCTGTCTTGAGTTTGGACCCAATGACTGTAAGGTCGTTCTTCAACCGCACAGCGGTTATGTACCGAAGGTGCTCTCAACTCCGTTTAAAGCACAGGTCATTTCCCTTTTAGCCCTCCCTGGCACGGATGGCGAACAAGGTCCAATCTTGTTGTGCTTTGGAGGCCGCTGTAAGGGCTGCCGGTCACAAAGCAGACTATCTCATTGGATAGTAGATGCTATAGCCCTAGCTTATGCCTCAGCTAGCTTGCAATGCCCTATAGGTGTGAGGGCCCATTCCACCAGAGGAATGGCCTCTTCCTGGGCCTGGTCCAGTGGAATCTCTATTGGGGAGATTTGTGAGGCTGCCGGCTGGTCGTCACTGTCTACCTTTATTAGATTTTACAATTTGGACGTCCCTGCCCTGCAGACGCGGGTCTCATCTGCTTAATGTTTACCCCCCCCCCCTCGGATGGGGAGAGTTATGTCAAGTAGAACGTTCTCGGGTCTCTTTGTAGCTCAGGCTTATGGAGCCCTCACTGAGTGTTTCTGGGCTGAGCTCGCAGAGCAGGCTTAGTTCTGCATCTGCTTATAGCATGGCGCTACTGAATGCGTTCCCCATACAGTCGTCAATGACGATGCAATATGAGTTACCTTTCGATAGGAAATGCTCTAGTTACTCACGTAACCTTGGTTCCCTGAGAAAAGGGAACGAGCATTGCGTAACTGGCCGTGCTATAGCTGCACGCCAATCGATGGTTGTCGCTTCAGTCGTTAATTCTGATTAAATGATTCTCCGGGCCGACTTATAAAGCAGTCGGCTCCGCCCCCCACTGGCGGGCTTGAGCACCATTGGTTTGTGCAGCTACACAAACGTTAACAAATTAGGCTTCAGTAACAGAGTAAACAGGAGTTTCCCCATACAATCGTCAATAACGACGCAACGCTTGTTCCCTTATCTTCGGGAACAGAGGTTACGTGAGTAACCGGAGCGTTTCCTTACCAGTTTTCACAACTGTAATCTTATAATAATGATTAATTGGAGCTGCCGGGTCGGAATTCACGAGAAATGTGTGCCATGTCCGTGAACTATAACTAAATAAATGAATAAATAAACAGAAAGAAAGAGAGTCAAAAGAAATTTACGTTTTTCAAAACTCAAATAATACTTCTTCTTAGCAAAACGATTCACTGTTTCGAAGCGCTCGAAACACTACAGTTCAGAGACGCCTGGTCAAAACAGCTTAATTGAAATGAAAACTCAGGCCAAATATGTGTAATATACACCATTTTCAAACCAGTAGCAAATGTTTTAATGACAGTGTAATCTATTAAAAATAATAATGCAAATTTTTAAATACCATTAAATATGAGGGTTCTGTAAAATGTGTGTTCTTTTTGTTAAAGTGTAGTGCTTGTTTAGATA
This sequence comes from Sinocyclocheilus rhinocerous, assembly GCF_001515625.1. Classification (NCBI taxonomy): domain Eukaryota; kingdom Metazoa; phylum Chordata; class Actinopteri; order Cypriniformes; family Cyprinidae; genus Sinocyclocheilus; species Sinocyclocheilus rhinocerous. The sequence goes on from NW_015656209.1 coordinate 29,464, forward strand.
AATTAGAAACCATACCAATATACTTTTTAGTTATACACGCATAAGTATTACAATGAATTAAATTAACACAAAATGGATCTAAATCAACCTTGTTCAGACAAGAGCTTAAAAGCACACAGTGAAAATAACAGAGCCAGTAATATAGACTGTATTAACATCATAACTGGTTTTCAGAGACGACGACAACCAAAACAACGCTTCTCTGTGAGTAACTTTATATACTGTATTTACAAAGAATTATTATTGTTCATCAATGAGATATGAATGTACAAATATTAGTAACGATAATACAGCACATCAGAGTGAAACTGAAAGTGTGTGTTGGTATGTGCAGGTTTAGCTAAATGGACAATGTAGGAAACCAGAAAATCCTTACTGTCCTGTAACCCAAATGATAGATGATTGAGAAAAATGTCCCATTTAACCTTGAATTAACCATATTTAATATTATTTTACATAATGTGTAGTGTTTTTGGTAGAAAAACAATAGATGTCAATGGAAATTCCCCATTTTATATCACGTGTGTGTGTGTTTGAGTAGGAAGCTGCTGCGCTGAAGTGAAGCAGTTTCTCTTTCTCTTCTTTTGTGATCAGAGAGATATGAGTGTTTAAAATGAATAAACCGAAAGAGCTGATATGAGCCAGAGGAGAGACAAAGAATATATAAAGAACTGATGACCAGCGCTGAGACTGAAGTAAGACATTAATCTGTCTGCAGACACTCACAGGAGACGTACTGTGCTGTGCTGTTATATGATCTGTGTGTGTGTGTGTGTTGGCAGAGTGAGATGGAGGTGCGGATCCCAGTGGAGCCGGAGCTCAACGAGTCTGAGTCTGAGGAGGAGGTGACGGCTCTTTCTGAGTCTGAGTTCAGCTGTCACTGCTGCTACCAGGTTCTGGTGGACCCCACCACTCTCACCTGTGGACACAGCTTCTGCAGACACTGTCTGGCCAACTGGTGGGCCTCCGCTCTGCCCCGCGTCCGCACAGACTGCCCAGAATGCCGAGCGGTCTGGACCGGATTTCCCAAAGTCAACATCCTGCTCCGGTGAGAGACGAGACATATAGATATCATTACAGTTACTTAGTGATGTCCGGTTCGCAAACGAATCATTTGATTTAACCGGTTCTTCTTAGTGAACCGGTCGAACCAGTTCACCAAATCAGACTGAATCGTTTGTAACGGTTCGCATCTCCATTAATCACTAATCCACAAATTACTTAAGTTATTCACTTTTTAACATGCCTGACACTCCCTCTGATGCGAAATAAACCAATATCCTGGAGTTATTCAGAACTCAAAACTTCGTCGGTAATCTAAAAACTTATATTGAAGGCAGTCTGCCAAAGCGACAGCTTGTGGAATGTTCTAATGTAATAGTGTGGATAAGCACCGCCTCCACAGAAGAAGATCAACGCCTGCTTCTACATCACTGCCTGTTTAGCTTCGCCCACCGATTCTACATCATTGTTTGTTGATTTTGATTGCTTCTATCGTCCTCATTTGTAAGTCACTTTGGATAAAAGCGTCTGCTAAATGACTAAATGTAAACGTAAATGTCTGTTTAGCCCCGCCTACCGATTCTACATCACTGCCTGTTTAGCTCCGCCCTCCGATTCTACATCACTGCCTGTTTAGTCCCGCCCACCGATTCGCACATGACTGCATCAGTAAGAACTTGTTCCTTTGTTCACTTCATTTTACCCCAGATTCATTTACAAACAAGGCACAATTCGACAGGGGATTTTCAGAAAGATTGAAACTAAATGACGATGCTGTGTGACTATATTGGATCCGACAGTAATGTCTCAACACACAAGCGAGAGTAACTGTTTTATTACGGGATCACTATTGCTTTGTCTGTTAAACAGATTGTTTGATGCATATCGAGTGTTTATGTGTTTTTGACCTAAATCACAGCAGCGTCCATCTATGAAGAATGTACACTGTCAAACATACACAAGTATTAGCCAATCACAGCAGTGGGCGTTTACTTCCGAGTCTGCAGTCCGCCACGCCTATTCAAACAGAGCGTTCTGATGAGGGGGTTAAAAACAAGACAGAAAATAGCCTATTACTTCTAAATTATTATGTTTTTTATGTAAAAATCTTGATAACATTATAAGTGGACCTCAGAGAACAGTACAAAATAAAAAAAACAAAGGCAGTTCATGACCCCTTTAATTTAGATACCTGCATGTCCAAACATTTACTAACAGAGTTAAGTTTGGTCCTGGTCACTGTATGATGTTCATGTTCTCAGTAAGACGCACAATGAAGCAGCCTCTGTGTGTGTGTGTGTGTGTGTGTGTGTCAGGGATGCGGTGGAGAAGCTGTTTCCCGCAGTCGTGAGCCGACGGAAGCAGGCCATCCTGAGTGATCCGGGGTTCTGTCATCTCCAGGCCTTCCAGCAGCAGGGGAAGAGACAGCCCCCTCGCGCAGCTCCGCCACAGAACCCACCGCCGATCAACATCAGAGAGTTTTACTCTGGAGTATTGACGACGCTGACCTTCATGACTGTGAGTGACACACACACACACACACACACACACACTCTTATACACACACTAAGGATGAGCTGCTGCACTGCATCATCACTGTGTGTGTGTGTGTGTGTGTAGATGGTGGTGTTAATGTGGCGTGTGTACAGTACCAGCACCAGTCATGAGGTGCTGCTCAGTAAACCGCTCAGCAGGTGGAGCGCTGATGATGTCACTCTGTGGGTGGAGCATCTGAGCGTCTGGACCAATCAGTATAAAGAAACCTTCCGCAGGGAACAGATCAACGGCAGGTAACACTCACACACACAGAGCATTTCCACAGCACTGCACATTCCTCAGTGATCATCAGTGACCTGTGACACGTGTGTGTGTGTGTGTGTGTGTCAGGTTACTGTCTGCTCTCAGCGATGACGATCTGTCTGCGGCTCCGTTCAGCATCGAGAATCAGTCTCACAGACAGATCATCCTGGAGGAACTGCACAAACTCAAAGAAACCTCAGTCTCACTGAACCTCTGGCAGTACAAGGTGAGTGTGTGTGTGTGTGTGTTTCAGCACACAGCACTATTAAATCACGTTTCTCCCAGAGCTGTCAGGTGTCTCTGTATGTTCTGTGTGTGTGTTGACCAGTGACTCTCGCTGTTAATAGGCCTGTCGCAATAATCAATATATCGAATTATCGCGCAATATATGTACATGACCTCAATAATTTTTAGTGACGCCATATATCGGCCATGTAACGAATTCAGTCCACTGAAGGCGAGAGTAGTGAGAACCCAAGTGCAGTTTATTTACAGTCATCCAAACAGACGAAGACTAGAGACACAGACTTGACGAGGCAAAAATCTTGATAACATTATAAGTGGACCTCAGAGAACAGTACAAAATAAAAAAAACAAAGGCAGTTCATGACCCCTTTAATTTAGATACCTGCATGTCCAAACATTTACTAACAGAGTTAAGTTTGGTCCTGGTCACTGTATGATGTTCATGTTCTCAGTAAGACGCACAATGAAGCAGCCTCTGTGTGTGTGTGTGTGTGTGTGTGTGTCAGGGATGCGGTGGAGAAGCTGTTTCCCGCAGTCGTGAGCCGACGGAAGCAGGCCATCCTGAGTGATCCGGGGTTCTGTCATCTCCAGGCCTTCCAGCAGCAGGGGAAGAGACAGCCCCCTCGCGCAGCTCCGCCACAGAACCCACCGCCGATCAACATCAGAGAGTTTTACTCTGGAGTATTGACGACGCTGACCTTCATGACTGTGAGTGACACACACACACACACACACACACACACTCTTATACACACACTAAGGATGAGCTGCTGCACTGCATCATCACTGTGTGTGTGTGTGTGTGTGTAGATGGTGGTGTTAATGTGGCGTGTGTACAGTACCAGCACCAGTCATGAGGTGCTGCTCAGTAAACCGCTCAGCAGGTGGAGCGCTGATGATGTCACTCTGTGGGTGGAGCATCTGAGCGTCTGGACCAATCAGTATAAAGAAACCTTCCGCAGGGAACAGATCAACGGCAGGTAACACTCACACACACAGAGCATTTCCACAGCACTGCACATTCCTCAGTGATCATCAGTGACCTGTGACACGTGTGTGTGTGTGTGTGTGTGTCAGGTTACTGTCTGCTCTCAGCGATGACGATCTGTCTGCGGCTCCGTTCAGCATCGAGAATCAGTCTCACAGACAGATCATCCTGGAGGAACTGCACAAACTCAAAGAAACCTCAGTCTCACTGAACCTCTGGCAGTACAAGGTGAGTGTGTGTGTGTGTGTGTTTCAGCACACAGCACTATTAAATCACGTTTCTCCCAGAGCTGTCAGGTGTCTCTGTATGTTCTGTGTGTGTGTTGACCAGTGACTCTCGCTGTTAATAGGCCTGTCGCAATAATCAATATATCGAATTATCGCGCAATATATGTACATGACCTCAATAATTTTTAGTGACGCCATATATCGGCCATGTAACGAATTCAGTCCACTGAAGGCGAGAGTAGTGAGAACCCAAGTGCAGTTTATTTACAGTCATCCAAACAGACGAAGACTAGAGACACAGACTTGACGAGGCACAAACAGACTAGACTCACCGACAGCGGGTTACAACTTCAATATACGACGACCGACAATGGCAACATGATGGCTACTTATAGCAGACAAGAGGGTCACATGACAAGAACAAACCAATGGGAAACAAGACACATGACTAAAACAACCAATCAGAACATGACACATACACAAGGCAGAGAGACATGAGGCAAGGGAAGCATGACACTAACATCAGGAAACAATTACAAAATAAAAGACATGGACATGAACATGAAACAAAAACAAAACCCAAACCCCACATTACAGGCCATTATATTTATTTAATAATTAATGTCACCATGTTTTGTACATTCCACTTGCGCCTGTGTCTTTTGCAGCTTCTCGTACATAACGAGGTGTAGTCATGAGGTGCTAGTTCAAATTTAGTAGTTCAAAGTTCTTTGTGCATTTTTCTTTTTTTCTACTTTGCACTTTTTTGTTAGAAAATGTTTATTTACTATTTATTCAGGTTTTTTAAGGTATCTAAAATTTTGATACTTAATTTCCATGATCTACATATTCTTAAAAATTAAAAGTTTGTTGTCATTTGGAAGTGTGTAGGCCTTCTTGCATTATTATGCTTTTATATTATGATTATATATTCAGTGGCATAAAATGGTCTTTAAAATTACAATAATATCGCTTATCGCAATTATTTCTTGGGCAATATTTCGCACAACAAATTGTTATCGTGACAGGCCTAGCTGTTAATCATCATGTGTGTCTGCAGGATCTGTATTTAGGGAAGACTCTGTTCCTGTTGATCAGTCTGAGGAACTTGCCTCGTCTGACGCTGCTCTACCTGTTCCTGTTCGATTATGAAGACACCTTTCTGCCCTTCATTCACACCAGCTGCCCGGCGACACCAGACGCTCCCACTGACACACCGCTGGTAAAAACATATCTGCATATATATATATATATGCATGTTTAGCAACAAACAAAAATATAATTGTTTCTATAGATATAATCAACCACATTAAAGGAAAAGTTTCATATTTCTACATCATTTTAAATTTGATTGTCATTCACAAAGCTGCATGGGATTGTAGTTCTTTCCCTCATTAAAGCTGTGACGTTCAAAGTCTTGTATCTTTGTCTTTTCACCTGATTTTCTAACACTTTTTTTGCTGCCAATCAGAGTTTGTAATGTTGTGAATCTCCTCGTATCGGGTATATATAACACTATAACAGAGCTTTTTAATAAATCACTTTGGGATAATTACTAACAGAACCGACGCCGCTGTAAAAGTGGGTGGGCACTAATGCACCCTGTGCTGCATCAGGATTGGCCGGGCTGGAGTCAGTGGGCGGAGTTTCTGCTGATGTACTTCCTGCTGCCCTATCAGCTGCTGTCTGCCTTCGCCTGGCACTGGATGAGCGTTCATTACTGGACGGCAGGTTTCATCATCGCTCACGCCGCGTTACTGACAGTGCTGGACGTGTGTTTCTACTGGACGCTGTGGAAGAGAGGACAGATGAGGTACACACACACACACACGATTCATGCTCCATGTGAGGTTTTTAACACATTCATTGAGTCTGAGATTGAACCCGTGTGATTTCTGTGTGTGTGGTGATTGCAGGACTCTCCCTAAGTTAGTTTGGCTTCAGATGTTTGCAGTGTTGTTCAACACGTCTCTGTTTGTGCTGCCGTGGCCCCTGATGCCTCTGTTCATCATTAACACTGAGATCTACATCCAGCTGTATTTGAGCCCCTTCCTCACTGCAGTGCTGGTGAAACGAACACTCCTGCCTGCAAACACACAGCACAGGCCCTGACACACACTTTATACATCTGACACACACTTTCATCATGTTTGTTAGGTGACTCGCATTGCATTCATGCTACACATTTGATCAGTTCATGTATTCTCTGGGAATCGAACCCATGACCTTGGCGTTGCGAGCGCTGTGATCCACTGTTTGAGCCACAGCTGTGATCCACTGTTTGAGCCACAAACACAGCTTGGTCATGCTGGGACTTTACATTCACAATCACCTCTCTGCTGTTATATTATAATCAGTTTCATAGTATCGTCAGATGTTTCAGTTTCATGCTTTTAAGTGTGAAAATAAGTATTTTTATAAATTGATTTCATGACTGTAATAAACAGAGGATATATATTTAAAGTATATATTTAATAAAAAACGGTGGTTGTGTGACTCATTTTCATATTAGATAAAACTCAATTTAGAATAGAAATATCATGTATATGAAAACAAATGTACACTGCAATAAGAAACACCACGGCTACAGCTCTTACAAAATGTTACATATACATTTTAAAGCTTATTTACTTGAATTAAAAGCTTAATAGGAATTATCAAAATATAGTTGTTTCCATATAATGCATTACATTTTTTTAGAATTTTTTTTAAGAAGTAATTAAAACTCCCTGAATGGCAGCAGGTAAATGTAAAACATTAAAATAAAGCACAGGAAACTGAATTAAAGTGTGAGAACCTCCTAATGGACAGCTGTGCAAATAATATTATTTTAAAGGGGTCATATGGTGCGATTTCAAGTTTTGCTTTCTCTTTGGAGTGTTACAAGCTGATTGTGCATAGATAAGATCCCTGAAGTTGCAAAGACTAAAGTCTCAAAACCAAAGAGATATTCTTTATCAAAGTTAAGACTCTGCCACACCCCCCTAAAACGGCTCGTTCTAACACGCCCCCACATATCTACCCCACTATGTGGAAATATTTGCATAATGCGCCCAAATGTGCAAAGAAAGAAGGCGTGGTTTCAGGAACAGCAGTTAGTGTTGAAGCAGCCATGTCAAGGAGACGCTGTGTGTTTCTAGGCGAAAGCAAAAGCACTTTATGTGGCCTTCCGAAAGTAGATGCATTTAGGAATCTTTAAGATTACTTACAACAGAACAGCAATGCATTTTATGGACGACCGTTTCGTGAACCTAGGAGAGGAGGTAATTCTGACTATGCTATGACAATCTGGCGCTTCTGAATCAGCTACTGTTTAGTTATTAGTTTAAGTATTTGCTATTGACCGTTCAAATGC
>NW_015656209.1:53898-57799 GCF_001515625.1 Sinocyclocheilus rhinocerous
TCTCTCTCTCTCTCTCTCTCTCTCTCTCACCCTCCCCTTCTCTCACTCCTATTCTCAACACACACACACACACACACACACACACACACTCACCCAGCCCCCACCTCCTCCCTTCCTCACACAGGCAGTGGCAGAGTGAGAGCAGATGTATTATAGTTTTTTAATTTTCTGTTATCCATAGAGTGTTGTATAGTCGTGAAACTATTACTATTTCCTTAGAATGACTTGTTCTATGTATGTAAAAAGTTTTGAACTGTTTGGAAGCTGCATTTTAATAATACATCACAATTACTCTGTCATTTTTTCCTGTTATTTTAACAAATCACCACGGCAAAACCGTTCAAGCTATCCAAAATCCATCCGCAATATAAGTTCCTCCATGTTTTGGCATCATGTAGAAAAAGTTTGGTGTGTATAGCGTAATTTTCCTCTGAGGAGTATTCATTAATTCACAGCTATATTTTTCCAAAAATCCACATTCAAATCAATATAGCCGACTTCCTGTTGGTCGTAGCTAATGACTGTAAATTAGAAAGTTGTCCGGCTTGATGAGATCAATATATGTACCAAGTTTGGTGACTGTAGCTAAAACTAACCCCCAAGTTTTGTCAAAAGGTGGCGCTATAGAGTGCCTCTTCCACGCCCTTTTATGAGCTTTGTCCAGTGTCTATCTATCATTAATACTGATATGAGTGTTGAGTTTAATGAAATTCTAAGCATGGTATCAGCACCAAAATCACCGGAAAAGAAAATTCAAGTTTGACACGTTGCCATGGCAACAATATTTCAGATATCAATATCCCCTCACCAGTTTTACATCGGCCGTGTTTTGACATTATTCTGAAGAAGTTTGAAGCAAATCGGGTAAAAATAAGATGATGAATTAAAAGCATTTTGAAAATGACACACTTCCTGTCGTCAGTTGGTGGCGCTATAACTTTGACTCCTAATAGCCACATGTATGCGATCGGCATCATACAACGAAAAAAAAACCTGAAGTTTGATCAAAATCAGACAATATGTGCAACAGTTATTAGACACATCCTGTTTCCTATTTCTCGCCATAACTTCGTCGCCTCGCCACGGCCAAACCGTTCGAGATATCAAAAATCCCCTGGCAATTTTGCGTCCCCAATGTCCTGAGATCATGTTCACCGAGTTTGGTGGTAATCGGTTGGAAATCCTCAGACAAGTATATCAAATTCCAGAGCATGCACTTTTTACACAGCCCTGAATAGCCAACTTCCTGTTGGGCGGAGCCTATGACATGCAGTGCAAAAGTTGTTCGGCTCAATGAGTTCTATATGTGTACTGAGTTTCATATGAATACGTGCAAGTATGTGTGAGCTATACATCAAGTTTTTCGGCTGTGTTCCAGGGGGCGCCGTAGAGCCCCTCTACCACGCCCAGGTCTCAGCTTCTGCGGCGTCCTGATGGCCGCAGGTTCCAACGCGTGTGCAAATTTTCAAGAGTTTTTGAATATGTTAAGGCCCCCAAAAAGCCCCGGATAGTCGAAAGAAAAAGAAAAATAATAATAATAAATATAGCTGCAAGCAGCGATGGCGGGCCCAAGCCGTCAGTGCAAATGCCATCCCGGAGGCATCAGGAGAATGGTGCATAGCGGGCACATGCATTTATAGTAACCGTCTGGCAGTCTGGTTTTAAGGGATACGGCAATTAAAGGGTTAATCCAAACCATTAAGACTGTGAAACACACATACACAGAACAATATATAAAACTTCAGTAACACTTTACAATAAGGTTTCAGTTATTAACATTAACTATATTAATTAACATGAACAATAATTATATAGCATGTATTAATGTCAGTTAATATTCAAAACTTAAAGGGGTCATTTGATGCGATTTCAAGTTTTCCTTTCTCTTTGGAGTGTTACAAGCTGATTGTGCATATATAAGATCCCTGAAGTTGCAAAGACTAAAGTCTCAAAACCAAAGAGATATTCTTTATCAAAGTTAAGACTCTGCCACGCCCCCTAAAACGGCTCGTTCTAACACGCCCCCACATATCTACGTCACTATGTGGAAATATTTGCGTAATGCCGCCCAAATGTTCACGCAAAGAAAGAAGGCGTGGTTTCAGTAACCGCAGTTAGTGTTGAAGCAGCATGTCAGGGAGACGCTGTGTGTTTCTAGGTGAAAGCAAAAGCACTTTATTTGGCCTTCCGGAAGTAGATGCATTTAGGAATCTTTAAGATTACTTACAACAGAACAGCAATGCATTTTATGGACGACCGTTTCGTGAACCTAGGAGAGGAGGTAATTCTGACTTTGCTATGACAATCTGGCGCTTCTGAATCAGCTACTGTTTTGTTATTAGTTTAAGTATTTGCTATTGACTGTTCAAATGCGGAGTTTTGCGCATCGTGTGTGTGTGTGTGTGTGTGTGAGAGAGAGAGAGAGAGACAGGGTCGCATCACAGTGGAGTCAGCTGTCTTAACCGTGGCTTGTGTACTGCAAACACATACCAGCTTCATAGACACATACCAGCTGTGTCTGTCACGCGACTCTGTTCCCCTTTCGGGCTTGAACTGATGGTAAAACTAATGACATTATTTACTGTCTTTACATTTATTTTGAAAGATGAAGCTCGCGATTATGGTAAGGGGCGTTACATTTCCGACAAGTGCTTGCGGTGTTCGGCCAATCACAATGCACTGGGTCAGCTGGCCAATCAGAGCAGACTGCGCTTGTCGGAAGGAGGGACTTTGTAGAAAACGAAGCGTTTGAGAGAGGCGGGGCATATAGGACCTACAATAATGTACAGTATTTGAAAAATAATGTGTTTTTTGAACATTAAAGCATGTCAGCATATTCTGTTACACCAAATACACAAAATAATGATCTTTAAAAAAGCATCATATGACCCCTTTAATATTGTTATTATTTTACTGTCGTTTGGCACAGGGGGCGTGGCTTACAGACTATCGCTGTGCTCGCAGCTGATTGGTCCAATATTTGTTCGCGGGCTGTTAACCGGAACAAAATGTGCCCAGCAACAGCTTATCACCACGGATAGGCAATAACCATTTCTGGGTAACTGCTTAAACCTGTTGAGTGAGTGTTTAGTGGCTGTCAGTTAGCAGGTTAATACAGCTCCCAAACCGCCTCAGTGCCGCTTCATGCCTGTTGTTCCTCATGTGTCCAGTAGGGGAGGAGGATATACGGCAAAATCATGAAAACGACGCTCGAAACTTCATTAATAACCGCCCGGTCCATAGACATTGACTAATTGAGTGTTTTGTTGTTTTTAGTGTGAATTTAAATATAAGCATTACATTAAGATATCAGATGATCTGCACTACAGATTAAAAAATCTGCAGATATTCACTGTTGGTCTACATACATAGCCTACAGGAGACAACTGAATTAGTGTTTTTGAAAAATTAATAATACACATTAACATTAGACATTTAACTAGCAAGTTAAAAAATTAATAATACACATATTTGGATCAAATGGACAATGTAATGATACATGGTCTACACTGTAGACTGATTATATTCACTGTAGGTTTTCATATATGCAGGAGATTGAGTGATATAGATGTTGTTGTGAATTTATATATAGTTACATTCAGATATTAACCATATTTAGCCCATCAGACATACAGTGTAATCATATGGACATTAAATAATCTTTTTTTTAATATTTATGCTTAAGTATTCACTATTGGTTGTCATACAGTCAAGTCACCTTTATTTATATAGCGCTTTTAACAATACAGATTGTGTCAAAGCACTTTACAGCATTAATTAGGAAAATAGTGTGTCAATAATGCAAAGTGACAATAGTAAACACTCATTATTCAGTTAAAGGCAGTTCATCATTGAATTCAGTGATGTCATCATCCAGCTCAGTTCAGTTTAAATAGTATCT
>NW_015656209.1:58533-60969 GCF_001515625.1 Sinocyclocheilus rhinocerous
AGTTTTGAGAACGCAGCGGACGTGGAGGACTATAATGTAACAAGAGCTTGTTCAAATACTGAGGTGCTAAACCATTCAAGGCTTTATAAGTAATTAGCAAGATTTTAAAATCTATAGGATGTTTAATAGGAAGCCAGTGCAGTGTATCCTTACAGTACTTTATGTAAATGACAGGTCCTCACAGAAATTTATCCTCAGCCTCCAGGATGGACAGATTTTCCTCAAAAGCAAAGGCACAGATAATGGACTACCAGAGAAAGAATTGAGCCACTCAAGTCAATGATACGGCACTGCTGGCCTTCGTATGGCCCGGACAAAATGGATGTAAGCCTGAAGTGGCCCATATATAAAATAGCAAAAATGGCCCAAATGTATCAAATCACATGTGGGCCTCTGTAGGTAAAGATGCGGTGTTCACAGCAATGTGTAATCTGAATGTGACCCTAAAGTGGCCCATGTGGTGCCAACCAAATGTGGGCAACCTTTGGCACAAATGTGGCACAATCAACAAAGGCTAATCAGGGTGTAAACCAAATGTGGTCCACGTATGTTTCAGCAAATGCGGCCCAGGTATATTAAACCGTATCTGGGCCAGTTTTGGCAAAGATGTGGCACAGTGAGCACTGGCTAATGTGGCTGTGAGCCTAAAGTGCTTCACATATAATATGACAAATATTGCTCAAATAATTAATAATATTTTGGGCCACTTTTGGCAAATATACGGCACAGTCAGCATTGGCTAATCAGTGTGTAAGCCAACTTGTCCCACATTTGACATGGCAAATATGCCCCATATATTATAAAACAGATGAGGACCACTGGCTTTTAATGACAGGGTTTTTTTTCTATGTGTACTGTGCAGCATAAAAACAGAAGTGCACTATAATAATTTTACTCTTACTGTCACGCTTTCTGATAATTTGGACTTTGTTTTCCTTTTGCACCGTTTCCCTTGTTGTGTTGATTGTATTATTCTGTTCAGGGGCCTGTTTCATAAAACAAGTTTACCAAATAAGCCAGGTTTATTTAAGTTAGTCTGATGTGTTGTCAGTTGATTTGGCTCAAAATAAGTCAGACTAACTGAAATAAGCCAGGCTTATTTGGTAGGCTAAACTTGTTTTATGGAACAGGCCCCTGAACAGAATTAAATCTTTAACACAGCGTAGCTATGACACTCACAGACTTACTGTGGTAGAGTCTGAGTTGACGTTAAAATCAATGTGAATCTGACATCATGCAGAGCACAGCTAACTCACGAGACCTACCTCTGGAAAAGGACATCCATGATGAATGAGAACATCTTCAGTGTATACCGGAATAGAAAGGAAGACGGCATAATATCTCGTCTTAGAATTGGACACACTGCACTTAATCAATCATTATTTATAATAGGAAAACATGAGTCTGGACTTTGTGGTAAATGTGATCTTCCTGAAACAGTTGAACATATTTTAATAAAATGTAAAGGACAACGAAAGAGTACAACTTACAGAAGCACTTCATATAGAAATAAATCAGATCTCACTTCAGAAATTGTTAAATAAAGATGTGACTATAGAAATGTTTCACATATTATTTAAGTATCTCAAAGATACAGAGTTAATAAACAGGATTTAAAGAATCACTACTAATTTTTTTTTTTTTTTTTGTAATTTTTTGTTGTTGTTAGTTTTCCTTTAACGTCAATGCGCCACACTCCATCCGAGTAGGTGGCGGTAAATGCACCTAAAGCTGGTTTGCCAACCGCCATAAAACGTCAAAGAAGAAGAAGAAGGAGAATAATCCAGAAGATCGCGGTAATGCAACGCTCTTGGATGCAAGCCACCGTTAAACCTCGAAGAAGAAGAAGAAAACGCCCTTCTCCCGCGGGCCGCTTTCTCATTCACGATCTTTCAGTCACTGGAAACATATGAACGCTACGTAGTGCCATTATTTCCATATATTAAATCCAATGATTCATACATGAGATATATATTAGAATCTGTTACATAATTAAATAGAAAACATTCAGTCATCACAAGTGACTGTGATTGGCTCATCCTGCTCAGCGCAGACAAAATTAACAGGTGATTTTAATTTACATTATATTAAAATACAAATATTAAAATAATTATTATTTAAAAGCAGTGATCCCGTCGAGCAGGGATTCGGTGAATCAAAATGATCGAGAATCAATTCAAACCAGATCCGTTCTAACGGTCAGAGAGCCTGAGGTAAACTCTAGGGAGCTAAACTTTTAATATCTGACTACTGTTTACGACTGAAATGTTAAATGATTATGCAGTTATATCCAGTGATACAAACTATTCCACTTTTGTCTGTAAAATAATCTGTATTATTCGTGAAGTAATTTGTAGGCCTGACAACTAACAAATAGAAGTCAATGGAAAGTCCCCATTTTATATCACGTGTGTGTGTGTTTGAGTAGGAAGCTGC
>NW_015656210.1:0-1499 GCF_001515625.1 Sinocyclocheilus rhinocerous
TTAGAGTAATACACTCCATTTATTTTTAGAGCTGCTTGACAGTGGCATTGAATTCTATTTGCATAATTGAAATATTTTTATTTATATATTATATTGCTGCAATATAATTATTATTTAATATCTTTGAAAGAATCTGTACTGTATAAAGCGCTATAAAGATAAAGGTGATGTCATTTGATGATCGGAAACGTGCTGTAGAGATTAAAGTACAATTTATGTCCTACTAACAATACTGTTTTTAGATACACAGCCATAGTTTGTAGTTTACATGTATATACGTACAAATACAAGTGTTACATTTATAATTACTATGTATATACGTACAAATACAAGTGTTACATTTATCATTACTATTCCCCGCCTCCAGTTCACTCACGCGTTTGAAGATGAAACGTCACATGGAGCGCGTTGCGTTCTGGGAAACAGTATCCCATGCAGCGTCTTCAGAGGCATACATCAGATTTAAGACAATGTAGCAGGTAATCCGGGCATTCCACGCATACAGAAATGGTAGTATGCCACTCCGAACAGCTTCTGTACTGATTTCAGTGTACTTGAGTTATATTTAGCAGATTCTGGCTAATATAGTAGGTCATCCGGGTATTACATGCATACAGAAAATTTGCATACTATGCACAGCATACATACTGGATAGTGCAGAAATAGTAAGAGTAGTATGATAGAATGGCATTTCGAACACAGCCGCTGTTCCTCGCTTTCCGCGAGCGCGATTCGAGACGGAGTGAAACACGGACAAATGCGTTTATAACCCCCCGAGCCCCGACACGGTTTTGAGTAGGGCCCCCTGAAGTCTAGGGTCGGCACAGTGTAAACTGATGGACATACAGAATCATACCTGAAACAGAAAACTAATAAATACAGTAATATTAGGTCTCAAAGTTTAAGATGAACGATGCAACATAACGCCAGCAGGGGTCACTCATACTTAATTAAATAAATAACAAACAGTTAATTCTGCCGAAATACATAATAAATGAAACAGTTTTGATGCTAGATTATTGATTGTTTATGTTGCTAAGGTTGGTTGCTAAGGGTGTTGCTCCGCAGAACTTTGGGTGAAGCGGTCATAGCCATAGACATAATAAATACCTAGACGCCTCATTGGCCGCTCGAGCGCACGTCAACGTCGCCGCCATATTGGTGAAGGCAACTCTCACATCGGGACAGTGAAAACATACCTGACTCGTCGGCAGCTTGGGCATCTACAAACCGTCGCACAATAATAAAAACAGATCTCGGGGTATTATTTTTCACAGGTAAGACTGAACAATTGTTTCTGTAGGTTTTTTGGTCATTTTTAGTTTTATGTTGACACTTGACAGCTTAATTAGCCACCAGTGTCAGACTATTAATAGCTAGCGACATTGCTAGTAAGCTGTGGAAGCTGAGACTTTATATGAATTAAAAGTTTAAATGAATTCTTAAGTTTTAACTTTATATTGTAGTTTATATCATAAAGTAAATTGTGTTATGAGCAC
>NW_015656210.1:1763-2379 GCF_001515625.1 Sinocyclocheilus rhinocerous
TGAACATTTGGGTGGCATTATGCAAATATTTCCATATAGTGTGGTAGATATGTGGGGGCGTGTTAGAATGAGCCGTTTTAGGGGGGCGTGGCAGAGTCTTAACTTTGATAAAGAATATCTCTTTGGTTTTGAGACTTTAGTCTTTGCAACTTCAGGGATCTTATCTATGCACAATCAGCTTGTAACACTCCAAAGAGAAAGGAAAACTTGAAATCGCATCATATGACCCCTTTAAAGATGTATTATTTTGATTTTCTTCCAGTATTTCAAAGGGAATGAGCTGTGTTCTGACCTGAGGCACAAGAGAAGCTAAAATGTTGGGGTTGAAGACAGAGAAAGCAATGAAACAACTTAATTTCATTTAATGTACATTCAAATTACTAAACATGTATATGTCACAGTTATACTACATTAACATTAAAATTGTAAACCGAAAAAATCAATCAAATCAACAAGTGAGACAAGTGTGAGTTTTCACAATTTCTTACGAAAATTAATAATTTTCTAAACCTAACTAAATAACTGGAAGCAGAGTTATTTTTAACTCCATGTAGATCACAAACCTCTGAAATCGGTTGATAAATGTAAACGTTATCGTGTTTTTATCCAGAAAAAA
>NW_015656210.1:4074-21522 GCF_001515625.1 Sinocyclocheilus rhinocerous
TAGAGTGCTATCAAAATAAAAAGCAGACTACCAGAGTGTCACTTTTTGATTTGTATTCGCTGGTTTTATTCAATGTTCTCAATGATGGAAAATTATTAGTGCTTAAAGATGTATTATTTTGATTTTCTTCCAGTATTTCAAAGGGAATGAGCTGACCTGAAGCACAAGAAAAGCTAAAATGTTGGGGTTGAAGCAATGAAACAACTTAATTTCATTTAATGTACCTTAAAATTACAAAACATGTATATGTCACAGTTATACTACATTAACATTAAAATTGTAAACCGAAAAAATCAATCAAATCAACAAGTGAGACAAGTGTGAGTTTTCACAATTTCTTACGAAAATTAATAATTTTCTAAACCTAACTAAATAACTGGAAGCAGAGTTATTTTTAACTCCATGTAGATCACAAACCTCTGAAATCGGTTGATAAATGTAAACGTTATCGTGTGTATTTTTTTGTTTTTTTATCGTTATCGTGTGTTTTTATCCAGAAAAAAACCGCAGCTCCTCCGTTTACCTCCATTTATTTTTAAGGCAGTCTTGCCTTCACAAACATGGCGGACGCGTTGACGTATCGCAGCAACGGCTCAAAGCGGCCAATGAGGCGTCTAGGTATGTATTATGTCTATGGTCATAGCTGTGCTGTATCGTGAATAAAACACAGCTGCTGACCAATCAGAATCGAGGAATGGAACTAACCGTTTTATAAATACCAATAAATCGAAAGATATTTGTATTTTGTAGGGTGAAAACAACTGGTGCAATGTAAGTTAAAATTTCAACATTTTATTTTCTCTTTAATTTTCAAGAGGCAGATCAATTGCATGCGTCCAGTCTTCAATGAAAAATAAGAATCAGTACTATATGCTGTAAAAAACGTCTCATGAGAACTTATAATCACCAGCATTACTTTCTAGTACATGTTTTGCTCATATCGACTATCAGCTTGTGCGTTTTACTTGCCAGTACTGACAGAACATGACAAGAGCCTGTATTTGATTGATTGTGTGTGTGTGTGTGTGTTGTGTGTGTGTGTGTGTGTGGGTGTGTGGGTGTGTGAGTGTGTGTGTGTGTGTGTGTGTGAGTGTGAGTGTGTGTGTGTGTGTGTGTGTGAGTGTGTGTGTGTGTGGGGGCATCTCTCGACTGGTCTGGGAGTGATGGTGACCGCCCCCTCCGCCGGACTCCTGCTCTTTATCTGCATTCATACTGAGAGCGTCCAGCACAGGGCACAGGAGCCATGGCCGTGTTCTCTGCGTTTCATTTACTCTTCCTCTTCCAGCTGCTAAGCTCGGCTCTTGCTCAGGTAAGACAGTGCATCGATAATAACCTGCTTGTGTCTGGGCTGAGAACTGCAACCTGATGCGCGGCTGGAAACCATATCAGATCACATCACTTTGTTAAATCCACGGCAGTAGATGAACTGTATTCGTGTTATTTTCGTTTATAAGCGCTTTGTGGACTGACTGTAATGTGTATATTGTAAAAGTAAAATCGTGCAGCTGTTTCTAGCTGACCCTTAAAATGACTTTTGCTGGTGTAACTTCAAGTGCACGTCAGATTATAAATTTTTTTATTATTATTATTTTATTTTTTTAGATTAATAAATCTGTTTATATTGATGTTACAATAGATTAAAAAAAAATATCAGGTTACCTTACAGAACATGTGTTTTTCACAGTGTAATGTGATATGTCGCACAATGGCATCTTTGTGAGATCTTTGCAGTGTTTGCCATTTGTTGTGTTCTTCACGTTGGTCTTTTTCTGTGTGAATATATAGCATTTCAATGCAAATCACATTGTGACTAGTTCATTTTCATTTATGAACAGAGTCGATTCTAGCTTCACTCATAAACCTGACATTTGAGCTGACAACTGACACCTGAGGGATTTCTGTTATTTACATTGATTTCTTTTTTGTATTATTCTCATTGGTGATTTCGTGTTGTTTGTGTCTATAGCAAAGGCCGGGTCCTCAGGGTGCACCTGGAGTGCCAGGGCCGCCGGGACCCCCAGGGAAAGACGGCATCGACGTGAGTTCCAGCTTCATGTGTTAATCTATTATAAATACACATATGTTTTTATATTCTGTTTCATTTATCTATGTGTGTTTGTTACACATTAGGTGAGAAACAAAAGACGGAGAAAAAGATATTTTCAAAATTCAGAAAAATTACTGAAAAGATTTTCATTCTGTGAATTAAAAAAAAATCTCTCATCAATAATCTAAAACGTTCATGCAAATGACCTTCATTATGTTGCATGTGTGAGCAGTAATGTTTTGTTAATGGTAAAGGGAAAACTCTCAGGAATTTACGCAGGCAAACGTTGAAAGCAGTGAATGTTTCCTCAGTAAACTCAAATCTGCTCAGCGCGAGCGGCGGAGGTGCAGCGACAGAAAGCCCATTCATTCAGCCTCAAATCAAACACAAGCGTCTAGAGTTTCCCAGCCCCCTCCAGCCCCAGCGCTATTCAGCTCAGAACAGCACAAGCTTTTATAACGCACAGAAACACATGATCACTGTGGGCTGCTGTAAGTCTAACGTTAAGGGATTGTTATCTGTGCAGGGTAAACCTGGCCCTGCTGGACTTCCTGGAAAGCCCGTGAGTATCTGCATGTGCTCACGTCTAATACTTTAAAGCACTGGTTTTGCAAGTGTACTTTGCTTTTGCATTTAACGTGCATCACAATGCTAACGATGTAGAAATGGCTGCTCACCTCATATCTCTGATGATGTTTCTGACAGTGCTTCTCTATCTAGATGTTGTGTAAATGATGCAGTAGAGCAGGGGAACACAGACCAGTCGAGTGTCATGTTTTAACCCCATCCCGCTGCTACTGCTTTTTTCTGGTTGCTCTGTTAGATGCAATAAATAGCATGTAAACACAGAATGGTATTGCATAAGGCACAATGTTTTGAATTCTCTTCTGATTGCAGGGGCCGAGAGCTAAAGCAGGTAAACCTGGGGCCGCAGGGAGCCTGGGACTGCCTGGCCTCCCCGGTGTGGATGTAAGTCACAGCTTTTTCAGTGCCACACACAAACTCTTGTCTTCTGTTTTCTCTATAAAGCAAGGACATCATGTAAGCACTACACATAGTTGTCTCCTGGTCCTGAAAATGTGCTGTTCTGCAGGGTTTGACCGGTCCGGACGGTCCAGCTGGCAAGGACGGGCCGCCAGGAGCAGCAGTAAGTGACTCTCAGTTTTGTTTGAGTGCTCGAGGCTCTACGCATGGCATGCGTAACACTCTTGTAGTTTTGATTTTCAAGCTATATTCTGCGGTCCTAAAGCGTCCCACAGTGTGCAGCCGCGAGCAGATTTAATGAGCATCAGCTGACTGTAGATGAACAGGGGCTTTTCTCTAATCCAGCCTGGAATGTGAAGTCGTTCGTTAGTTTCTTGTAAGCAGCAGGAATCACTGTAATCCACTGTGTGGCTGATAGACTGAGCTGTGATGTCTTAGAACTGTGGAAACCGTGTGTTTGACAGCAATAGAAAAATCATGTTTGTCTCATCAAATAATGAGTTCAGATGGAGATGTCAAAGTTGTATTTGTTGTAAGTAGTGTTGCACGGTGAAATGTTTTGTTTACAACTCCATTTTTGTATATAAGAAATCTAATCAAACCAAATGACAGATTTTAAGAGCAGTAAAATGTCCAGTGAACAGTATTAAAGGCCCGCTATCATGAGGACGTCTCCTGTCAGCTCTTAGCTTCTGCTGACTTTGAGGACAGTTTCTGTTATGGGGAACTGAAAAAAGTTACACAACCACACCATTCATTTAAAGTACATTTTTATATCGGTCTAATCAAACATCACGATTTTCATTGAAGCCTGTTTTGTTCAGCTTGAATATAAAGCAAATAACTCTTGACATGGAATGAAGGAAAGCGTTTTGTTTAAACAGTATTTTGACCAGAGTGTTGATGTGCAGAACACATCCCGGCTAGCTTTACTGACTGTTTTATTTACTTACGTAATGTTGCTCTTTTGTTAGTTTGATTGCTTCTACTGTCATCATTTGTAAGTCGCTTTGGATAAAAGCATCTGCTAAATAATTAAATGTAAATGTATTAATGTATATTATTTATTTATAACAGAAAACATGATGCATATTTTAAAAAGAAGCTGTCTTAATTAAACTAAATTAAACATTGTCTAACAAATGTGTTTTTTTTAGTTTCATCTTAAATGAAAGCTGATCTCGGACACATAAACAGTGTGTCTAAGCAGACTTACAATGCGTCTGTCTAAGGAGGTGCTACATTTGAGTTTGTGCTTAATTCACAACCGTTAAAGAAGCATGTTCTGTGTATGAATGAAATTCGGACGTACTACAGCCGCCATGTTGTCATGGTCACATGACCTACTAGCAGCGTCAGTTGTGTGGCTTCACTGCTGTGGCCTCATGGGATAGTAAAGTGTCCATCAGTGTAGTGTGTACTTCAGAATCCAGGCAGAAGTAGGTCATCTGGGTACTTTTCGCCATCCCAGCACATGCTGATTAGGTATGTTTTGAAGCATGGTGGTTTGAGCTGGTCCTGAGCAGGAGCTAGTAGCTCAAACCAGCTCAAACCAGCTACCATGCTTCAAAACTTACCTAATCAGCATGTGCTGGTTTTTTCTGTTTTTTGAACACTATGAATGTGGACATGCTAGTCTTTAAGCATACTATCAGGGTTGGGGAGTAATGGAACATGTGTAACTTAGTTATGTATTTGAAACATAAAATATGAGTTGAAAATAAAACTCAGTTACATTTTAAATGGGTGGTAGTCAAATTACAGTTACATCCAAAAAGTATTTTAGATGACCAAAGTGACTCTTTGAATTTTAATGTCATTTATGTAATTTAAACATTAATGTAAACTGTATCGGGCAATTAGTGGAAACAGCAATTGGTGATTCTCTGAATCTGACGGTCTGCAAAAGCATCCTAAGATATGTTTTTTTTCATACCCTTGCAGAAAATGCAAAATTGTAATTTTTTTAATCATAAAAACTGCATTTTAGTACTGTCCTAAATAAGCGATTTCACACAACAGATGTTTAGATACTGTACTCCACAAGACAAAATAACTGAATTTATAGAAACTGTAGGACTGTTGTCATGTTTTGTGATGGTTGTTCATGAGTCTCTTGTTAGTCCTGAGCATCGCTGTTCTTCAGAAAAATCCTCCAGATCCTCACTTTCTCAGGTTTTCCAGCATCTTCTGCTGTCCAACAATGACTGTATGATTTTGAGATGCATCTTTTCACACTGAGGGCAGCTGAGGGACTCACATACAACTATTACAGAAGATGGAAACATTCGCTGATGCTCAAGAAGGAAACAGTGCTTTAAGAGCTTTTGAACAGGATGATGTGTGAACTTTTCTTATTTTGTTTCCCTTTTAAGAAATACTGTGAAAAACTGATTTTGTTAAAAAATAATATGCAGAGGAGAACCAATGTCCTACATTTTGTAAATGTCATTTTTTTCCAGAGGACCCTTTGTTACATACCTTATTAGTATTAAAAAGCATTCAAAAGTGTTTAGATTAAATTTTAGTAATCTAAAAATACATAACAAATTACTTTTTAAAGTGTGTTTTTTTGTATTCTGCACATTCTGCAGTGAAACATATTTTAAAAGTAACCTTCCCAGCCCTGTGTATATAGTAAGAAAGTACTATATTTAGTAAAGAAGTCGATTTTGGGTGCAGCGTCACAATTTAGTATAATAATTATGTGCGATTGTTCAATTTGTTATTAGGACTTATAATTAAGTGCTGTAACAAAAAATATGTATGAAACTGAGTGAATTAATTCCTGTCATGAAACCACAGAAAATCACATTGAGACACTTCATTTGGTCACTTCAGAATAACTTACTTAAGTCAATGAGCCGACATTTACATGAACCAATTACCTATGTGTAAAAAATCTTTTACTTTGTATGTTTTTGTCTTTAGGAAAATAATTATTTTGATTAAATTAAAATCAGAATTTAAGGCTTGAACCAACCCATGTGGCTGTGTAACAAAGTCAAGTATTTTTAGTAGCACTGTTGGTAGTGCTCGTGACCGCGCTGAAGAAATAATATGCCATGCAAACGCAAAAATGAGTTGGGAAAACAAAATAATTGCAATGCTCGGTCAAACCGCTATAGAGTTGGTGTTAGATAGCACATGTACGTCTGCAAGATGTCTATTAAAGATCTCTTGATCTGGAAAGCATCTGCTGTGTACAGACGTCTTTCAGATGTCAGTTTTACATTCATTCTAAATCATAAACATCTTAAAGACATCTAATAGACGTCTATTACACATCTGATAGGAAACGTCCTATAGACGTCTTGCAGATGTAAATGCAGACGTCTCTGAGATGTACGTGTGCTATCAGAGTTATAGAAAGAGAATGATGTGCGCCAAATCAGTCGCTGTAGAAATCAAATACTTTAATGCTTGTGAACGAAATAGCTCAACACGAGAGCCAACGCAATGGCGTGTGAAACAAAGACTATAGAAATACAAACACGGTTCACTCCTGTACTTATGAATGGGAGAAACTGCAGCACGCAACATCACAGAATAGTCCCGCCTTCTAAAGGAAAGAGCCAATCGCTGATTGGTAGTCACTGCATCACTGCAGCAGCCGTTAGAAGCTCCGGTTCCCATAGAAACCTGAGGCTAGACCAGCCAATGCACAGTCATAAAAATAAGCTTTTTAAACGCTATTTTTGCAGTTCATTTCAGATTTTGTTGCTGATTTGAAATATGTACCCTTTAATCGCGAGTTCAGCGAGCAGTTTGTGAGATTTCAGGATTCCCCCATTCATTTAGATAGGACTTGGTCTTGTTTGAGCTGTCCAGAGGCGTTGTTGGCGGCCGAGTAAACGGACTTTCCTTGAAAGGGACTTGTGTGAAATAAAAAATGTTTTAAAGAGGAGTGGCTTGATTACGTGCTTGAAATAGTGGATGATGTGCACAGAACAGTAACAAAACTCAGTCACACACAAGTGTAGCAGTGTGCAGACTCAGGGATGTTCAGAGAACTGTAAGCATTCACATGCTTACGTTTTTTGAAAATATGTGGCTTACATTTCTCATTTTAAACGCTTCAGTTTGTTTTCTTTTCTATTCTATTCTATACTGTTCTATTCTATCATTTTAATTTTTTCTGTTTATTTCTATTATATTATATTATTATAAAGCTAATGAATAATTGACCTCAAAAAGGAAGAGTACAAGCAGTGTCTGCTGTTCACAACACAGGCTCTGCATGCTTCAGCATGATACAGTGCTGCTGCTTTCTCAGCCTGCCAGCTCAGAGGTTTATTTTGAACATTATTGTGTGTGTGTGTGTGTTGTAGGGTGACCCAGGACCTCCCGGCCCGGACGGACCCCCTGTAGGTGCCAAGCATCAGTAAACACAGTCGTATGACGTTTCAGCATGCTTGCTACAGCACAGCACAATAAGATGCTCTCCGGTTCAAGCGTTTTTCTCATTCATCAGACCACCGTCATTACCTACATTCACAAAACATTTGTACAGCAGGAGTGCAGTATCGTGATGTAATATCAGTCAGTGACTTGTCTTAAGCTGTCTTCTCTTGTCATCCTCAGGGCAGAGGCAGACCAGGAGCGCTGGTGAGTAAAACCCGTCCAAAACCACAGCTAGAGGAAGAATGATCTGAGTAACGGTCATTAGTTCAAGCTTCATTAGCTCTGGCTCTTGGTGGGCTTATGGTGATTTGTGAGGACACTCAACAAAAGAAAGTGTGCAGCCAGTGTCAAGCATTTGCATTTCTGTGTGTTTTCTGATCTCAGGGTCTTGCTGGAGCTAATGGACTTCCAGGTGGAGCAGGACCTAAGGGTCCGCCGGTGAGTGACTGATCAGAGGCTTTTTACTCACTCTGCCGGCAAAAACAGCGCAGACCTTTACGTTGCAGGTCATGTGCTCCTGATCCACTAGAGTGCACAAATGAAGAACAGCATTTTGGACGTGCAGAGAGCACAGAGACAAGCAGATGAAGCATGTCAGACGAGCTGCAAACTGGCGTTTGATTGTGAATTCTCTGAAATTTGAAGCAATCCACTGAGAATAAAAGCACACATAGATTCAAATCAGCAAGATCAGATGTGGTTGGATGTGTATTTGCGGGTTGAATGACAAGCGTTCTGTAAGATGTTATGAATAGCAGCTTTAGCTGTGTACTAATGGAACAGCACAGCTGCAGAGTGACTTGGGTTTGTGTCGCAGGGGCCCGAGGGTCTTCCAGGACTCCCTGGTACTTCAGGCCCAGACGGACCTCCTGTAAGTACCTGCACTCAGAGGGCAAAAACACATTTCTTTTATTCAAATAGTTCAATTACATCTATACTTCTTCCTCTTTTTTAGGGACTCCCAGGAACTCTTCCTGAAGGCGGTGGAGATCTGCTGGTACGTTAAGATGCTCTACCACTTTGACATGAAAACTATTGTAACGTACTGAAAAAATATACTTTGTACAAACTAATTTAATATTAATCTCAAAGGCAAAAGACATTCATACAACATAAAAAGATTATTTATTATCAAATCCATCACTGAATAAAGAATTGTGTTGGCTTTACATTATTCAATCATCTACATCGATTCACTGAATTAAGTTATTCTGAATTGACCAAATGGTTCACTTGACAGGTTTTAATTCATTCAGTTTGTCACATCACTGAATTATAAGATAGTACTGCTAGTCAACAAACGTTTCACACATAAATGCTAAGTCTGCTCCTTAAGTAAAGCAGCTCACAGATTTTCTGTAGCCGTCCTCATCCCCATCTTCAGCGCAGAAACTGTTCAACTCCCCTCAGAACTGAACATTAAACACCACCAAGTCTTTTCAAATAATAATAATAATAATACTTCATTTCAGAATGTTAAGTCAGATGCGAAGCATTTTCAAGCACTGGTTTAATTCACATTCACACTACTAGGCTGCACGTTGCATTATTAAGAGCAAAGAAATCAAGTTCAGAAGAGAAACACAATTTCGTTTTGTAGACCACAAATATGATCGATCAGTGTACCATGCTTAATATATATGTTTTAGACATACATAACCGACTGTAGATCAATATATGTAGGTCAACTTTTTACAGTCTGATTTCACTTAAACAAGAGCTAAATAGGATGTAATGTTAAAGTTGAATTTTCAATTAAGATAAACTAAGATTAAGATTTAAAAAATGGTTAGTCAGTGTTTAATTTAGTTTACATACTATAAATAAAGACAGCTTTGAACAATCTTGATGTTTACTGTGATGCGTCAAGCATGAATACTATGTGCGCTCCTCATTTGGGAGTCGCACTCATGGTCTTCGCGGTCAAAAGTGACCAGACACCTGAAATGTAACTTTTTTTTTCTTCAGTAAAATCAATCTAATATATTTTTGTTCAATAATATTTTTTCTTTTTTATTTTGTATTTTGAGAGAATTTTATGGTAATAATTAATATTTATGCAATAATTATTATTAATGTTTCCCATTGAAAATAGTACAAAAACATTTTCTCTAATTTTGTAAAATAATTTTTCAGTCAATGCAGTATCTCTGATTCAAATAGAGACTAGGCCTTTAAATCCTTTTTTTTTTAAGGCAGATTAGCACCTGGTGAGAGCAAAGAAAGAAAAACATGTAATTCCATGCCTGTATAGGAATCTATAGAGAGGCTTTTGAATTCCCTAGTTGTTTTTATACATTGTTTACTTTTATTAGGTGGTGGATTTAAATGTATATTAAGGCATTCTCAAAGACTACTTTTTGTCAAGGTTTATATTTTTTAGTACCACAAACATTAATGGATTATATTAACCCAATTAAAAGCTTCTCAAGGTGTCAATGAAAAACAACAAAATCGTAAAAGATCATTAATAAACATGAAAGATACACTAGCTGATGCTTTAATTAGAAGATAGGTCACCACCTAAAAGCAACCTACTTATTACTTTTCTTCCCTTGAAATCAAAAAACTCTGATTTCATCGTGCATTGCTACATTAATAGAAAGATTATTATAATAATATAAACATAGTTCCAAGTGCCCAACCAAAGGGAACACTAATCACTATAATGGTGAGTAAAAAAAAAAACATTTTAGGAAAATCTACATCAATTTATGAAGTTATCTTATGTGATGTTCTCTCAAATATTTCAGTTGTATTGAGAATTCAACATTCAAGATGACTTTGGGAAACGAGTGAATGCAACTAGTGAAAGATAACTGCAGACATGGAGGAAATGAGTGAAAAGTCTATTAAGACTCTTTTTCTTTTCTTCTTCTTCTGTTGTTATGTTGCACATTAGCAACATATTAGTGCACTGCTGCCTCTCACTGCTTTATTAATATCATTGGTTCCTTTGTGGCTACTTGAATATTTTAAATAAGTGTCACTCAAAACAGTAAACTGATTTATATGCCTTGAAAGTAGCTGTAACTTAATAAAACCTAGTATAACAACTAAGTAAAGATAACTACTTATATCTAAGTAAGGTAAACTACTGGATTTTAGTGTACTTTATAAAATGTTGCGCAGAAACCATCGTAAATTTGATCTTATGATCATCTCAAATATGGGTAGGTGTGATTCATAGACTGAACATACGCACAGAAAACACACGTTCAGTCTCTTTCAGATGTGAAATCTATGAATCGCGAATGATCTTGAACTTGCGAGCAAATGAATGGTTTCAGCTCTCTGCTTGTAAACGACTCCTAATTAATGTCATTAACATAAAAGATCACCAGTCATCGTCCAAATGCTTTAATTTATAACAGCGAGCTGCAAGAACAGCTTACATTTCCAGAAACCTGCAGTACTCCGACAAGAAAAAGTGTGTACGTCTGCTCAGACCCTGACGTGGCTTGTTGTTCTTTGCATGCAGATTGATTGCATGATTGTGTTGTTTGCAGTGTCCGGCCATCTGTCCTCCAGGTCCTCCTGGACCGCCGGGAATGCCAGGATTCAAGGTACTTGATCTCAACAACACGACATAGAGCAGCTTTCCATCACTGTCTCTGCTGATGCCTGATCTCTCTCAAGCTGCTCTCACACTATCTGTGTTGTATAAAGCGTTTCTATGACGAACTGTTGTTCTGCCTCTGTGTTTTGGTGTAGGGTCACACGGGTCATAAAGGGAGTAAGGGAGAGCTGGGGAAAGACGGAGAGAATGTGAGATGGGCGTGCGACATGCGGAAACACTGCTCTGAATGAAGCGGAAGCTTGTTGGTAATGTGTTTGTGTGTCTGTCTCTTCCCATCAGGGGGATCAGGGGCCGCCGGGGCCGCCGGGAACCCCGGGGACAGTGGGCTTACAGGTGCAACTGACCTCAGTTCACCAATATCTCTCTAATTCCTGTTTAGTTAGGGATTCAAAGAAAAACAGTAGCAAAAGAAATAGGTTTTAATGTTAAGTAATGCATTTTTTGCAAATAACATTTTCATTTTATAAGATGCACACACTCTTATACTACTAATATGTCAACACCGGCTCTGTTTTATGAATTACGTTATATGGATTATGTACATGATATAGGCTGTTGTTGATTCAAGATGGCAAAAATATGTTGCATCATCAGATATTACTGCCTGTAACGATTCTGTCGTAAAACAGTTGTGAGAGACTGAACATTAATGTTTAGCTACTGTGTAGATCCTCGGGTGATCCTCTAGTCAGCTCTCTTTACACCCGCTACTTTGGTAGAATCAACTTCTCGTTCATTTCTTTTATTAAATGATAAAGGACCCCAGTGTTCAGAAGAACAGAACAGAATAGAACTGGTCAAAATAAACAGTGACATATTCTATTCAAACATAAAGTGTATAACACATTGTGCGTCCAGATTTCAGTAGCTTGTCTCTTCTTCCATTGATGTTTTGTGTGTAATGGTGTGTTAAAGGGCTCTCGAGGGCTGAGAGGACTGCAGGGGCCGGTGGGAGCAGTAGGAGACAGAGTAAGACCTCAGTAACATCACACATCTTACTGAAATATAGATCAAAAGAACAGCGGTGCTTCTGCTTCTCTGTGCAGGGATTGCCGGGCTTCAGAGGAAAACCTGGCATTGCTGGCATCATTGGAAAAACTGTGAGTGTTTCGTCACTCTTTTAAAGCTTTAAATGGCTTTTTCTTTAATGTGTGTGTTTCTGTTAATAAATAATAAAATCATAAACAGTTTGCTGCGTGTGTCTTCTGAATAGGGTGATGCTGGTGAGAAAGGACCGCAAGGTTTCAAAGGGCCAAAAGGAGAGATAGTAAGCACATTACTCGCTAGATATAGTTTCTTCTAGGCCCTTCATACTTATTTCAGAGTAAGCCTTTATCTCTGTAGCATCAGAGTGATTGTGATATTCATCCTCTGAATAGGGGAAAATAGGCCCCAAGGGAGTCCCTGGAGGTGCAGGACCTAAAGGAGAGCCAGTGAGGAACTGTGTGATTTCTGACTCTTGTTAGGAGCGTTAGATTAGCCCGTGATAATGCCGTGTGTTAGATTAGCCCGTGATAATGCCGTGTGTTAGATTAGCCCGTGATAATGCCGTGTGTTAGATTAGCCCGTGATAATGCCGTGTGTTAGATTAGCCCGTGATAATGCCGTGTGTTAGATTAGCCCGTGATAATGCCGTGTGTTAGATTAGCTCGTGATAATGCTGTGTGTGGAACCGCAGGGCATCCCGGGCAGGGACGGGAAGGATGGCACTCAAGGGCTGGACGGTGAAAAGGTAATCAGCGGCTCGTTTAGAGACGCGTCTGGGCCGTGTTTCTCGTGATGCTGATGCTGTGTGCTTGTGTTGACAGGGAGATGCTGGCAGACCTGGAGTACCTGGTGAGAAAGGACCTAACGGCCTGCCTGTACGTATTACCGTTAATTACACTGTTCAGATGATGAGCACACAGACTAAACATTAATATGGCAAAGAAAAAATGAAATATTGTGAGGCAAGGCAAGTTTATTTCTACAGCACATTTCATACACAATGGTAGTACTTTACATAAAAGGAATTAAAATAATCATAAAAAATTATAAAACAAGGAAATTAAAAACGTTTAAAAATGATCTAAAATTGGTTTAAAATGAATTTAAAACAGTTAAGAATAGAAAATAATTATACATAAAATATAGTGCAATCAGTTCGGACATTGCACAGTGCTCATTCAGTAAATGCACAGCTAAACAGATGAGTTTTGAGTCTGCATTTAAATGTGACTAATGTTTTAGCACATCTGATCTCTTCTGGAAGCTGATTCCAACTGCGGGCGGCATAATAACTAAAAGCAGATTCCCCTTGTTTTGTGTGAACCCTTGGTATTTCTAACTGACTCGATCCTAATGATCTGAGTGGTCTGTTAGGTTTATATTCAGTGAACATATCTGCTATGTATTTAGGTCCTAGGCCATTGAGTGATTTATAAACGAGTAAAAGTACTTTAAAATCAATCCTAAATATAACTGGAAGCCAGTGTAAGGACCTGAGGACTGGTGTGATATGCTCAGACTTTTATTAATGCATTGGCAGTGAAATGAAATTGTGAGATTGTGTGCTTGTTTTTTAATCTGCAAAGATTTCATTTAGGAGATCATGTGGTTTTTCTGTTTAATAATCAATTTTGAGTGCTTTATTGCTTTTGAGTAGCTTTGTTTGCTGGGTTTTGAATTTGTATCATTGTTCAACTCACATCAAGTGGACATCTATCTGTGTGTAATTCAGGGTTTGCCGGGAAAAGCTGGTGCAAAAGGTGCCAAAGGAGGAGTTGTAAGTATATCACTCTGCAACTTCCATGAGAGCTAAGCCATGTTTAGCTGCATTACAAGTGAAATAGATTTAGATAAGAGAGACATTTCTGCAATATATGATAAGAGAGACAATTGTCATCATAATTCCATAATAATTTTTATTTTTCAGAAAAAAAATAAAATTTGTTTTTGCACTTTTTTTTTAGATTAGGCATCCTCAGTGAGATTGTATAAACTCAGAATGTATTTTTACATTGTTTCTCTATGTAAACCTGCTCTAGATGAATGTGTGCCCCTCTGTTCTAAACACAAAGTGCTCGAGTTAAAAGAAGCAAGTTATTTATTTTTTCATTCCACTGCTCTCTTTTAAGTTAAAAATGTGTTTTTTATGTGAATTAAACTGGCCCATTACACTGGAAAAAAAACTCTTTGAGGATAACCGGTAAAAAGCAACAATCATTCATAAGAGTAGCATATTTCATCTAAACGTGTGCATCCAGTGCAAAGCCTTGTTTGATGTTTACTGCAGCACTTGGCCAGTCTTCACTTTACTCACAGCAGAGCTCTGAGAGACCTTCTCCATTCCTTATTAGCATGTCCTCGTTTCCGCTCCTTGCGTTCTAGCTCCTCAAAGGACACAAGGGTGGAAGAACTGACGAGAGACGTATTTGAAAAAGCAGTATTACTGATCACTCACTGTGCAATCAGTTACATTGAAGTTTGGTTAATGAAAACATTTAAAATAAATGTTAAAAAATAAGATGCACTGTGGAAGTTTGTGGTGTAACCCCAAAGTAAAACACATGTGCAGGGGAATGCGTGGTGCTTCAGTGTTTCCTAGTTGCTAAGCTTCCTCCGTCCTCGAGGATGGACCGTTTAGGAATGATAAGCACCTCTGGAGAGAGGCGTCTGTCAGCATCTGCTCTACTTTCAGCTAAGCATGACAGCTAATTGCTCATTGGTCCGGTGTTTGTGAATCAGACTGCAAGAGCGTCTGCTGTGGTGCATAATGCAACAATCCTTCTCCGTTCAGGGTGGTCCAGGAGAGATGGGAGAAGCAGGGCCGTCTGGAGAGCCAGGTATACCTGTATGTATCTGACTCGTGACCTGATACGAACTAATGCATGCAGTAAGATTTCAGATTCGCAGCCAGTGTTTCTGCCCTGTGACTACACGACATGCACAGGTCAGGCTACTGCTACATGCTGTGATGCACTGATGTGTGTGACTGCTCCCGCAGGGGGAGATCGGCGTCCCGGGAGAGAGAGGAGAGGCTGGACCCAGAGGTGTGGCTGTGAGTACTACCAAACCAACACCAGGCGCTGATTAAAACAGCCTGAGCTAGTCATATACCTTGTCACAAGTGAAAATCCCCATTCTCCTCTTTCTGAATGAATAGTTTGAATTCAGACTCGTAACATAAAACAGCACAGATGGTGACGTGCTCGTCTGTAAAGGAGGTCCATCGGCTGATCCTGCTCTTCATGTTCATCAGGCTTTCTCAAGCAGAAGGGATGTCATGAGCTGTTTGTGCTTGTTTAACAGGGCGGCGTTGGACTACCTGGAAACCCTGGACCACAAGGTGTTAAAGGATTCCAGGTGAGCTGCATTATGGGATCACGTCAAGTGCCACAACAGAAAAACTCTAATCGTCGAAACACACCTCATATTCCTCGTCTTCTGAAGGCATAGGATAGGGTTTGGCGACAGTAAATGTAATGTATTATCTGCGCATGGGAGCAGCAGAGAGACAAACCTCTGTCATCTGATCCGTGGTTTATGAATGTGAAGAACGACAGGTTGTGTTTCTGTGCAGGGTGTTAAAGGGGCTTTAGGAGACCCAGGTCTGCCTGGTCCGACTGGAATCAGAGGCGGCTTCGGTGAGCGGGTGAGTGACGCGTATCAAAACATCTGTCTGTCTTTCAGAGTTAAACTGTTTGAAAATCTCTATTATAAACATCAAAGCTCTTTGTGAACTTTCCTTTTCTAACAACAAAGACAGACATACACAGATGCATACAGAGACAAACATATTCAGTTTGGTTTAATCACAGAGACAGTAAAGAGCATAGCTCATATTTCAGTAGACATCTAGAGGTCCTGGAGACTTCACTGTCCAGCGCTCCTGCCACAGAACAAAGCCTATCTGTGTTCTCTGGCCTCCTTCACTCAAACACACACACATAACACACATCTCTCTGTCTCTCTCTCTCTCTCTGTGTCTCTCTCTCTCTCTGTCTCTCTCTCTCTCTCTGTGTCTCTCTCTCTCTCTGTCTCTCTCTCTCTCTCAGGGTCCAGTTGGAGCTGGAGGGCCTAAAGGAGACATGGTAAGAGGCATATTTGCTGTATGAAGAGAGAAAGCATATGACGATCAATTATATATGCATGTTTTCATATGTTGCCGTTCTGTGTTTAGGGAGTTGCTGGAAGTGATGGTTTACCAGGGGAGAACGGGGAGCCGGTACGTAACGCTGTTCACTTGCCACATGCAGCTCAGTGTCTGATAGTCCTCCGATTTCTGACACAGACTCTGTTTCCTCTTACTTCAGGGTCCTTATGGTCCCGTCGGACAGAAAGGAGAGGTGAGATCTCATTTCATTTTAATACATTTTCCTGCTTTCTTACTATTTGCATATTTTGTTGAATGAAAAGTGTATTCAAAACCAGTATATATATATATATAGTGGCTATGCTTGGAAAGACTGCCTAAAACTGAACTTATTAAGTGAAACTGCATTATACAGTGGCAAACCTGTCAAACTGTACCATGCAACTTATCATTACCTCATCATGTTTGACACTGAGCATTCTTGTAAAAATGTTTTAACACTGCGCAGTTAAAAAAAAGGGAGGCTTTTCATTTTTTTTTTATGTCATCTCCAGGATGTTTTTCTCTAAACCCTTGTTTAGCCATGCAATATGTCACATTTACAAATTCACACACACACACAAAGTTATTATACTTGTAATTAAAAGTGCCTGTAATCAGATCACAGTTGCGTTTTGATGTTTTTTTCATGCAAATGATGGAAATGAAGCAGATTCCTGCATGTGGGCAGGGACCCGACAGGTGAACCGTGAGAGTTTGATAAAACTGTCATCAGCGGTGCTGCTGGGGAATCAGTGGGTAGGGCAGGTTTAAATTAGGTGTGAATTAAAACATTTTAATTAATAAAGGGTTAGTTCACCCAAAAATGAAAATTAGCCCATAAATTACTCACCCTCAAGTCATCCTAGGTGTATATGACTTTCTTCTTTCAGACGAATCCAGTCAGAGTTATATTAAAAATAGTCTTTGATCGTTCAAGCTGTTTAATGCCACTCAGCGGGTGTTGCATGCATCAGTCCAAAAGCACTTAATTAAAATGCGCCCATCCATAAAAAAAAAAGTGTCTCACACGGCTCCCGGGGGTGAACAAAGGCCTTCTGTAGCGAATCGATGCGTTTTTGTAAGAAAAATATCCATATTCAAAACGTAACAAATTATGTTTTATTAATCTGAGTGTACGTACCTCAGTTTTTAAGTGAAAAAATAAACATTATTTGTGGATAATTTTGTTAATATTAAATAAAATATGAAAAAAATTGCACTGTTTATCACACTACTGTGTTCTAATGTTTAACCAAGAAATTTGTTTTGAAAAGCTTTTACTTTGTACAAAAAAAAGAAAAAAAATCACACTTGTGG
>NW_015656210.1:22366-41020 GCF_001515625.1 Sinocyclocheilus rhinocerous
GATTTCGCGATCACACGCACTCTGTGTAAAGGGAGCACATCTTACAAGATCAGATATTTGTCAATGAGCTCAGAATCTGTTGAGCAGCAAATACTCCAGCATGGTCTTGTCAGTCATCTCTCCTTATTCTCGACCTGTGATCAGGCAAAGCTGACTCCTGTAGCTCTTGTTAGATGCAGGGTTGCCAAGTCCACGTTTTTTCCACAGAATTGGACTACTTTTAAACTGTTGCCATGGGTTGATTTTCCCAAGTGGGTTAAAGGTTTGAAATATTGCATAAATTACATTTGACTGAAATGCTTGTATTGAAACAATTTTCATTCTACCTATGATAAAACTTTCATGGTCTTCTACATTAACTGTTCCCTCCTGGTCATGCTTAAATTAAAATGCCTAAAGCTAAACCTCCCTTGTATTCACATTTCTAAACCTGTTGTCCAACAAAAGAGAACATTATAACCTTTTTACTCCACAACACCAGTCAGATGCTATCTTTTGTGCTCTGACGAGGCTTCTTGTCATAGAATGAGGCAGAAAATATGTTCCATCGGCTACTTTAAAAAGAATGCATCGATTAGCAATAGATTATAAATTAGGGTGACCATACGTCCTCTTTTCCCCGGACATGTCCTCTTTTTGGACCCATTTTGCATTCTACCTATGATAAACTTTCATGGTCTTCTACATTAACTGTTCCCTCCTGGTGGAATGACCTGCCTAGCTCAGTCCAAGCAGCTGAGTCCTTAATATTTTCAAGAAACGGCTGAAAACACATCTCTTTCATCTTCATTTGACCCTCTAACTCTAGCACTCTCTATTCTAATGCTACTTCTAATTGTATCTGCTTGTTTTTTTTTATTAAAAAACTTGACCCTATAACATTTGCACTCTTTATTCTATTTCTATTCTAATGGCCAATCCATCATTTTTGGGGGGATTTTTTATTTATTTATTTATTTATTAATAAGTATCGGTTCAGGCACTGGAACCTTTTTAAAAGTATCGATTTGGCACCGGTATCGAAAAAAGCCCAAACGATACCCAACCCTAATCAGAAGTTTTTGCTCTTATAAACACGAGACGCGCATAATAGTATCCAATTACAGAGGCGCAGCTGATGAATGGAAAAGAACCCTGGTTTGCGCATGTGCCGGTCAGAAGTGACGAACGCGGAAGCGCAGCGGAGAGATCAAAACAAATAAATAATTTAACAGACGCTTTTATCCAAAGCAACTTACAGTACATTCAGGCTATACCTTTTTTACCAGTATGTGTGATCCCTGGGAATTTAACCCACAACCTTCTGCGCTGCTAACACAATGCTCTACCACTGAGCCACAGGAACATTGTGATAGGAACACAGGAACAAAAATAGCCACAGGAACAAAACAAAACACCGGTCACTTATTAGAAGTACAAAACGAGGATTTGCAAAGAAGAATGTCGGAGGATTTCTATATAAGTCAAGAGGAGACTGGTTTTCCTTTGCTAAAGTAAGAAAACTTTGCTTCCTTTGATCCTGTAAACAAACGTTGGTTTTCACGAGACTCACCGGCGCATGCGCAACGCTGAACTCATACGTCATCCGTGTGAGACACTTTTTTTTATGGATGGGCTCTTTTTATTTAACTTCTTTTGGACTGATGCATGCAACACCCGCTGAGTGGCATTAAACAGCTTAAAAAGATCAAAGACTATTTTTAATATAACTCCGACTGGATTCGTCTGAAAGAAGAAAGTCATATACACCTAGGATGACTTGAGGGTGAGTAATTTGTGGGCTAATTTTCATTTTTGGGTGAACTAACCCTTTAACACACAGAGAAGAATAATAGGCTATATTGTGTTAGGTATATACTATATATTAATTGTTTACGTGGCCATGACTGTCTCACAACAGAAATAATAATAATAATAAAAAAAACGAAATCCAGCAACACTTGTTGAACTTTAAAAGAGAACTTTTAATTATATATAAAAAAAAACTGATGTGTTTTGGCTTGAGAGCCTTCCTAAGGGTATGGAACCAGCACAATACATGAACATCTAAAAATCATCTCTGTTTTAATTTATTCAATCTGTTTTTTCTTCTTCTTGAGATTGAATAACAACAGCTAGCATGTTCCACTCACAACATCACGTTTCATTTTAGAAAGTAATTACTGTTTAAAACACCATCAGGTTGACTAATTAATTTCTGAATTTGCTCTTGAAATCTTCTGAAATCTCCTGTAGATAATGTGAAGGGGTAATACACTTCAAGCTACGAGGCAGCAAATAAGGCTTACAAAAGTAAACTGTAGTTGGTGCATTGGGACCCCATACCTGGAAAAGGCTATTTTTAACCAAATTCTGCTTTTAAATGTGCCATATTTGCATATATGTGTTTACAGTGTGAAGAGCATTAAAGTTGAGCATTTTCAGCGCAATCACACGTCTGTTGAGCGCATGAACTGAATCAGAGTCTTGTCAGAGGCACAAAACAACACAAGTTCACTGAGAATTTCAGCACTCATTCTAAAATACAAAGTGTAGACACGTTATTAACGAGACGAAGCAGTATAGTTAGATTGCCTGCAACTTTCTAGCAATCCTGGAGACCTCGATTAGCTTGTTGGAAAAAAACTGACATTGCTATATTTTGCTTTTCTGCAATATATGATGTGATATATATATATATATATATATATATATATGTGTGTATATAAAGTGCTGCTTGAAAGTTTGTGAACCCTTTAGAAGTTTCTATATTTCTGCACAAATATGACTCAAAACATAATCAAAATTTCAATCAAGTCTCTAGACAAAGAGAAACCAAAACAAAGAAACACATTTATTTATTGAGAAAAATGATCCGGTGTTAAATATTTGTGAGTGGCAAAAGTATGTGAATCTTTGCTTTCAGTATCTGGTGTAACTCTCTTTTGCAGCAATAACTGCAAGTAATATTTCTTGTAACTGCTGATCAGTCCTTCACAACTGCTTGTAGGAATTTTAGCCCATTCCTCAGTATAGAACCACTTCAACTCTGTGATGGTGGTGGGTTTCCTCCTATGAACTGCTTGCTACAGGTCCTTCCACAATTTCAATTGGATTAAGGTCCGTAATTTGACTTGACCATTCCAAAACATTAACTTTGTTCTTCTTTAATCATCCTTTGGTAGAACGACTTGTGTGCTTGGGGTCGTTGTCTTGCTGCATGACCCACTTTCTCTTGAGATTCAGTTCTCGGACAGATGTCCTGACATTTTCCTTCAGAATTTGCTGGTATAATTCAGAATTCATTGTTCCATCAATGATGGCAAGCCATCCTGGACCAGATGCAGCAAAACAGGCCCAAACCATGATACTACCACCACCATGTTTCACAGATGGGATAAGGTTCTTATGCTGGAATGCAGCGTTTTCTTTCTCCGAACATAACGCTGCTCATTTAAACCAAAATGTTCTATTTTGGTCTCATCCATCCACAAAACATTTCTCCAGTATTCCTCTGGCTTGTCCACATGATCTTTAGCAAACTGCAGATGGGCAGTTATTTTCTTTTTGGAGAACAGTGGCTTTCTCCTTGCGATTCTGCCATGGACACCATGGGTGTTCAGTGTTCTCCTGATGATGGACTCATTAACATTAGCCAATGTGAAAAAGGCCTTTAGTTTCTTAGTTACTTTTACATGTCTTGCTTTTAGAGTGTTTTTTGTTGGTGGATCACTCCTGGGGTGGGTAACAGTGGTCTTGAATTTCCTTCATTTGTACACAATCTGTCTGACCGTGGATTGGTGGAGTCCAAACTCTTTAGAGATGGCTTTGAAACCTTTTACAGGGTCATGTAGTTTTGGATTTTGTTTTCCTTTAATAATAAAAACCTTCATTTAAAAACTGCATGTTGTGTTCACATGTGTTATCTTTGACTAATATTTAAATTTGTTTGATGATCTGAAACATTAAAGTGTGACAAACATGCAAAAAAATAAGAAATCAGGAAGGGGGCCAACACTTTTTCACACCACTGTATATATAAAATGCAGTAATTTTCACCAGACTATTTGAAGAGCTATATTTAAAAAGAATGAATCATTCTAGAGTTAGTGGGGTGATTTTGTTAGGGAGTGCATCGATATAGAAAATAAAAATAATAAACAGCTGAAAATTTACAAGAACCAGCTCAAATCTCTTTCATCAACCACTTCAGGTAAAAAAAAAAATTTAAAACAAAAATTTTTACACTTTTTTTTTTGTAGGCCACATTGCCATTGTTTTTGACCAGTTCAGTATGACTATAAAATACAATTGTGGTTGTAATTAATTTTATTGTTATTAGTGATTATAATATTGTTTTATTATCGTGATATTACGAAATAAAAACAAAATGATAAATAGATAATAATAATAACAAAAAAAGTAATTTTAACAAAAGTAAAATTACAATACTAATATTGATGTATTAAAGGAATAGTTCACCCCAAAATGAAAGTTCTGTCATCATTTACTCTCCCTCATTATGTTCCAAACGTGTGAGTTTCTTTTCTTCTGCAGAACATAAAATAAGATATTTTGAAGAATGTTGGTAACCAAACAGCTGCTGGTAGCCACTGACTTCCGTAGTATGGACCAAAAATGCTATGGAATTCAATGGCTACCGACAACTGTTTGGTTATCAACATTCTTCATTCTTCTTTTGTCCTTTCTTTTCTTTCACAGAAGAAAGAATCTCTTACAGGTTTGGAACAACTTAAGGGTGAGTAAATGATCCCTTTAATTTCTTCATTTTCAAAGGGTAAACCATCAAGCTTTTATTTTAGTGGGTTGCCGACAAAGAAAAATGATTTTTAGTTTCAGAGTGAAGCTCAGCTCTGTGTTCATGCAGCCCATGATATCAGTAGCTATGTTTCCATCCATCTATTTTTATGCACATTTTGGAATAGCGCATACAAAACACTGGATGGAAACGCCAAGATGCACACAAATTCTAAAAATGCGCATAACAAATGTATGCACTCAATTGAGTAGGATAAACTTTTTATCCGATAAGAAAAAATTCGCATAAACTATGATGGAAACACATTTACCGAATTAATTCCTCCATGCGCATCAAAAAAGTCATGTGACTGCGCTATGAGACGGGATAACCTGACTAACCAGCGGACCGATCGCGTTCACAGCATCTATATGTTGTTTTGGTCGTTCTGAAATGCCTGAGGAAAGTCTGTCATCAAAGTATTTATGTGTATTTACTGTCTTACACGACTGCGTTCCCAAAGATCAGGTATCCACCTCTAAAAGCAATGACCGCATTTATTGTGTTTCGTCTGCTCACTCTGAGGCGCAAGTAATTTATTATATTCAGTAGCTTCTCCTAGTTTTCTTAGAGATATTTAGTGCCAGTTTATCAGGCAGTGATGATTTTGTTCTCTTTGACTCGTTGGATGGAAACGGTGCTTTAATTGCAAATGTTTTATGCGATATTCTAGTTTTGCACATAAGTTAAATTTGCATCTTTGGATGGAAATACAGCTAGTGTCTCAGAACAGCTCGAGTCACAGTAAATGAACCAAACCATTCTCAGATGCTCAGACACTGTATCATGAACTACAGGTGTGGAAATGTCACGCTTGAAACCGGGAATGCAGTATATTTAATTAAATTGCCACCTGTGTTGTCTGACAATCTGACAATCACACTCAGCCGTATCGCCACAACAATTTTATTTTGATATGTCATCAAGTATGGAATTAAATTAGTGCTGCTATCAGATAAGGTCAGTTGCTCTGTTAAGTACTATGGGTGTCGTTTATCGTGGTCTCAAGTGTTTTATTGCTTTTAGAAAATAGTAGCTACATAGTCTCAATCATGAATAAACATTTATCATGTATGTCAACTCAATGTATTTGTTCTACTTGCTACTGCTAAAGCAAATGAACATATGTAAATGCACATATGTAGATCTAGAAAAGTGGTGCTGGGGAGGAGGAGGGTTAAGAGAATTAAGAATTAAGAGAATATTAAGAGTATTTAAATGTCAGCTAACAGATTACAAGTAGAGAACCTAGTAAGCAAGACGATTGTGAGTGAATTTCAAACCATCAGTTTTGTATATTGTGAGTACATTTAGTATAACCAGTTTTGCATGTCTTTGGATTGAGGGGGAAAACAGGGCACCCTGAGGACATCCACGCAAAGACCACACAGAAAATGTCTCCTAGGACTTGAACCTTGTTTCTGTGAAGCAGCAGCACTACCTACTTCATGACTGCTGTGAATTATTAGTATTTTAATTTTGAAATTAAAAAAATAATAATCTTTTTTTTTTTCTTTTTTTTTTACAGTATTTTACTATCCTGTGTGGGATATGTAAATATTGTATGTAGATTGTGAAGAACAGTGCTAATTGTTCTTGTAATGCGTTTCCTGATTGAGCATCAATGAATGTCTGCACCTTGTGTAATAGTAGTGCGAGTCCCTTAATTATCCTCGTGATAAGAGCTGAAGATGTTGGGAAGAGATGTAATGTGGAGCAGGAAAACCAAAGAGTGTGCAAGAAAACACTTCTCTACAGGATCATTTGTGTCAGTTCAGTTATCATTGTGTCATGTGGCATGTATATAAAATAGCTTAATCAGGACAGTACTTTAAAAAATAAACAAATAAACTTTTTTTAGATTTATTTTTGGCATTTTTGCCTTTATTTTGATATGATAATAGCATAATGACAGGAAGTAAAGAGGGAGAGAGAAGGGGATGGGATCAGGAAGGGTCCTCGAGTCGGGACGCCGAAAGCGCAACACAGTATGTCGGCACGCTGCCCACAAGGCTATTGGTGCCAACGATAGATAAGCTTTTTAAAATGATAAACATCTTGCAGAGTCTACAAGGGGTATGCGACCTTGTGACCTCAGCTGTAGTAGTAGTCGAACACGTCATGGCTCTTATATGGTGCACAGCTGGTCTGGAGTGATGAACTTACTGCATCTGGGACCAAATGCAAAACATTTTATGCTGCTACCTGAGGACAATCCGTGTGGTTTTCCCTGTGTCTTAGTCCGGTAAGCGTGGCGAGCTGGGAGCCAAAGGAGTTGTAGGACCACAGGGAGAGACCGGAGCCAGAGGCGCACCTGGAAAACCAGGACCGATGGGATTCCAAGGAGAGCAAGGTTTTCCAGGGGTCTCTGGAAAGACTGGTGTTCCTGTAAGCACCT
Source organism: Sinocyclocheilus rhinocerous (assembly GCF_001515625.1). NCBI lineage: Eukaryota > Metazoa > Chordata > Actinopteri > Cypriniformes > Cyprinidae > Sinocyclocheilus > Sinocyclocheilus rhinocerous. The sequence continues at coordinate 29,563 of NW_015656210.1, forward strand.
GCCAGACGATACATGTTGGTACTGCGCTGTAAACACAGAATATGTCTCAGGAGTGCTGTTGTGATTATGTTGCAGGGCAAACTGGCTAGTGAGCAGCACATCAGAGAACTGTGTAGCTCGATGATCGATGGTAAGACCTTTGTTCACCCATAAACGGCATATATTGATGCAGTTTCACGATGCAGCCTGTAGTGTATTGCTGGTGTTGATCTCAGATCAGATGGCTCAGCTCGCTGCTAACCTGAGAAGGCCTCTGGCTCCTGGTGCCGTGGGACGGCCTGGACCAGCCGGGCCTCCAGGGAAGCAAGGAGAGGTTGGATCCATCGGTCACCCTGGAGCCCTTGGCCCGCCGGGTTACAGAGGACTGCCGGGAGATCTGGGTGATCCTGGTCCTCGAGGTGAGAGACGGGTCATGTTGTGCTTTTTTATTAAACAAAAGGATAAAAGTGTACAATGCAATGTCATTAAGGTTGCATTAGAGTTAGTTAATGCAGTGCATTTGTTAAGAGTATATATTAATCTTTATGTTAGTTCAATTCAACTGTTCGTTGTTAGCTCAGGTCCATTAAATAATATCAAGAAACAACTTTTGATTTTGGTTCATGTTAAAATTACTATTGTATATGTAAAATGCTATAGAATGACTTTTTATTGTTAGTTCATGTTAACTAATGTAGTTAACTAATGGTATTAAACAGAACCTTATTATAAAGTGCTACCCATAATTCCTCAGGACAGGCTTTATCTGCACCTATCCACCTTATTTTTCAGTGGAAGTAATCCGTTTTCTGTCAATGTGCGAGACTTCCGGTTCATTAACCGCTGTAGGGAAATAACGAGAAGAATAACAAAGTGCAGTAAAGGGTAAAACGGTTTGCACTACAAACCAGTGTGTTCATAATTAAGATAATACATTAATAATATGGTAAGACACCAGTTTGAAATATCAAGCCGCAAAACAAGGTGTTTTGTACAGCTAAAAATAGCTGGAAGCGGGTGACACCGGAAGCCAGACACATTCAATTTACTCTTACGGGAAAATAATAACACGAGTGTGCTTTCAAACAGAGTATTAACAGTTTTTTTTTTTACTATTGCAAAGACACATTTTTCAACACTTAGGTAACTCTTTCAAAACTCTTCACACAGTTCTCCCTACCAAACTTTAGCTTGGCACAGCAGTACATTTCTCATCCAGAATGCAAAACGACCAACAAAAAAAAGAAAAAAACATTTTTGCAATGATTTCCAAGTTTCCTCATTTGTATAGGTGCATGTAGTTTTGGTGATGTTTGAAAGATTTGATCATTGAGTGTTTTGTGTCAAAGCAGTGATAGTGAGCCCAGCAGCAGTCTGTGTGTGTGAAGAGTTTTGAAAGTGACCAGAGTATTGAGAAATGGCTGTAAAAAACCTTCTCACAGCTGTGAAAAATATTTGCTGTTACGTGTATGAATCCAGGAAGACAGTTTTATCCTAATATGAATTCATAAACCACATTCCAGAATGAATTTGTATGTATCTTGTATTCTGCAGGGGACATGGGTGAGCCAGGTGACAAGGGGCCTGTAGGTAAAGCCATCGAAGGGCCCGCTGGAGACCAGGGGGACCCGGGTAAGTACAGGCTGTTCATAAGCACATTAAGTGCGCCCCAGTCGGACACATTATCAGTGCAGCTTGTCAATGTAAAGTATATTGAGAAAAATAAGCCCTGCTGTGTACCACTGCCAAATATTAACTTAAAAAACACACATTTCCTAAAGTATTAGCATGCCAAAAAAAAAGTTAGTTGGGCCAGATGTGGCAGAACTCTTCTAAGAGCAACCTGGGATCGATTCCCAAGAACAGGCCGGTGGATGTTTCTGACTTGATTAACTATACTGTACAGCTCAAACTAAAGGAAAGATAAGCATATGAGCAACCAATCATAAAACGATTACATGCAGAGCTGGGTAGTAACTGATTACATGTAATCTGATTCCAAATATTCAAATACTTGTAAATTGATTAAATTACATTTCAAAATACTCGGAATCAAGACTACAGTTACTTTTTTATTGATTACATATTATCCACACTATAGCAATTAATGCTTCATAATTGATTGATTCTCCCCAATTCCTCTTTTAAATCTTCCTTTCTAAAATAGCCTACCACTTACATACACTCAGAAGGTCTGTGGACATTCACACAGAGATCAGTCTTTAGTCAGGTGGCTACATTTGAGCACTGGATTTACAAAAATCATTTCAGGTTTAAGAAGCGTTTCAGCATTGCATCAACTGCTGATGAACACATTTTTATTTGAATTATGACTCAGTGGGTTATTTAACCGTGCATTACTAGGTCTTTGGAAGGCTTTTGTCTTTCAAACACATTCAGATGCAAAATTCACGTTATTTCTTCTTTACATGTAATGCAGGGATTCCCAAACTTGTTTGTCATCTGATCCTCTTTCACCTGATATATTTACTTGAAGTACCCCTGAGATTTTAAATATTTGAATTACGTATCACACAGTTCTCTGACATTGGTTAATGGTCACATGACATGCATGCAAACAAATGATTCATTTTTTTAGTGTTTTATTTTAAAATGATTGAATTTTACATCATTGTGATTTAATTATTAGCTTTTCATTAAACTCACGAACCCCCTGCAGTTTATTCACGAACCCGTTTGGGAAACCTTGAAGTAATGTAATGTTTAATGCACTTCATGTTGGAATATATTTTCTTACTCTTTGTATTTTTATATCAATATGGTACAAGATTGTCCTGTTTAAATCATTGTGATAAGTTATGTCAAAAGTGGTCTGATTATATTACCTAAAATGTGTACTGCGGTGGATTACGTTACTAACTACAATTTAATTAGCATAATTTGGAATCAGTAACGGTTTACAAACGTAAGTAATCTACCCAGCTCTGATGATCTGTAACCGCACTGGATCTGTCAGGCTACTTAGACAATCACAACACAGCTATTCCCCTTCAGCTAAAGCTGATTTCTTTCTGTCGTACATCATTGTGATTCTTCGTCTCGTGGCCTCCAGGTCTGCCCGGCGTGCATGGCATCGTCAAAGACGGCCGTGACGGAGCGCCTGGAGATCCAGGAGAGCCAGGAGAAGCAGGCAGAGCCGGCAGACCGGGTCACCAGGGATCACCCGGCATCTGTGACACTTCAGCGTGCCAAGGAGCCGCGGTTCACGGGAAGTCCTCCAACCCCAAGAACCATTAACAGTAGAACCAGCAGGAAACGCAACTGAAGAGGTGTCAGAGCCCAACAAACACTGAGCATCAGAGCGGAGCAGCTGTGAACCCCAACATGTGTACATACAGCAAAAGACTAATGCATCGCGCCGTGAAACTAGCTGATGTGAACGCAATAATTCAGTCCTTGTATTAGAAGTCTTCTTGTACAGCACCCTTTAAAAGTGTAATGGAGTACACCTTTGAGCCTCAAAACCTGACCTCGACAACAGCAAAGACAAACAACACTGGAGGCTTGTTTGAGGCATCAAGAAATGAAACCAAATATTGGATGTATTGCTGCAAATTGATTTTCTTTGCCATTTTATTCTTACGTTTACATTTAGTTTCTAAATGTTTAACATTGAAAGTCACTGTTTGAGGAACAAACTTCAAGCATCAATGCTTCAGACACACTTACTGTAAAATATGTCGTTGGCCATCTGTGGGCTTTATCAACTTTTATCCACTAGATAATGGTGCTGTAAAACTATTAAATATGACTTTAAATACTATTTATTATTTCTGAGTTACTGTTGTGTGTACAGTGAGTTTCTACAGCATGGTATTGTAAGAAAAACTGAATAAAGCCACTTTTCAGTAAAGTATTTCTCTGAACGTTCATTAGTACACTAATAATAAATACATTAAATGTAAAATAACATATATTGAGACAACAAACGGTCATGCCTTTCAAACCAACAAGGCATAAAAACACAAACAAAAATACACAGCACAACTTCTCTAAATGTGTGAACTATATTACAGTAGGGTTTGCTCTGCAGACGTGACGGTGTGAAATAAAATGAACAGTGGGTTGAGCCTCGGTCTACACTCGAGCTGGTCTAAGACAACAAACGCTCAGGGTCTTCTGGGCACGGGCTAGTGGAAGAGAGGAACTAGCATCATTCAATAAACCCACGCGGAAAACATTCATGTCAAACTACAGGCACACATTCACAACACTGCAGCAGAGAACAGGAAGTCAGCTGTGCGAGGATGAGTCCACAGGCTCTGTTGTGTTTTTATAGGGTTCGAGGAGATGTGCCACTGAAACACAGCTAGGCTTCAACCGCAGTCCAGTCTTGCCACAGAAAGTGCTCTGGAAATCCTGAAACGAGAGTGGATTTATGAGTACTTCAGGAAGAGTTTCCTCACTCCATACACTCAGTGCTCTGTATCTATCACTCTTAGAGCGCTTCATGGTTTGTATCGATCGAAGTAATTGCCATAATACTTCAGATGCCTTCAGCCTCACTTTGTAATCTGTTTCTGGTGCTTAAGACTGCATTTTAAAGCCACCTCATTAGAAGCGTCTTCAAATAAGACTTTTCTACACTATTTAAGAAAATGGAAGACTTTTTGCAGCCTTCTGTTTAAAAAAGTCAACTGGAGATATCTGATCCTCCTTTAGAATCGATGCATCAAATTAAAAAAAATTACATTTTGATAAATGGAAACTAAAATGTAAAGCGACAAACAAAAATCCCTGATATTGTATGACTATGAAAACGGAGAACCTGCTTGAGTCGGTCTCCGTGTATTTCCTGGATGTATTTGAGGAAGGCCGTGGTCCACTGCAGTGTGGTGGCTTTATCGGTGTCGGCGTAACAGAACGGCACCAGCAGGTTTAACTCGTCACAGCACAGACGGATCCTTCTCCTGAGGTCAACCGGAAACATGCTTCATGTAATCTCTGCACAGTGAGCGGTACAGCTTAAACAATAAGTCTGCAGAGCCCACCTGCGATCGCGCTCCTTTCTGTTGTGTACTTCTTTGCGCTGAGTTCGGTCCATGAGAGGTCTTGTCCTGCAACGTTTAGTCCCGCACATACCGGCGTACGGCTTCCAGTTCTCCGAGTCCTGCATGATATTAGATGAGCTGAGAGGCCTTGTGCGGACGCGCTTGATGGGGTGCGCAGCTTTATCCACCGCCTCATCTGCAGCGAGAAGAGAAACAAACCAATGCAAACACATCTCTGCTTTTCATGCCTTAAAGGGGTCATATGATGCGATTTCAAGTTTTCCTTTCTCTTTGGAGTGTTACAAGCTGATTGTGCATAGATAAGATCCCTGAAGGTATGGTAAGGGGCGTTACATTTCGGTGTTCGGCCAATCACAATGCACTGGGTCATCTGGCCAATCAGAGCAGACTGCGCTTGTCGGAAGGAGGGACTTTGTAGAAAACAACGTGTTTGAGAGAGGCGGGGCATATAGGACCTACAATAATGTACAGTATTTAAAAAATAATGTGTTTTTTGAACATTAAAGCATGTCAACATATTCTGTTACACCAAATACACAAAATAATGATCTTTAAAAAAGCATCATATGACCCCTTTAAAACAGTATGCAACAAGCAGGCTTTATTCAGCCCAGTGGAAAGCATGTTTGCTCTGTCTAATACACTCCCTGTGCCATTCACCAGATGAGGACAGCGAAGAGCAATACACTTATGGTTTGGAACCACATGAGGGTGAGTTTCATTTTTGGGTGAACTATCTCTTTAAGGTTGCAGCTGAACTGGTTATGAATTCATTATGAATGAGTGAATGCGTTCTGTATCTGTGTGTCCATGCTGCTGGTTATGTCCTGTGCATCGACACTCTCATAGGTGCTGAATCCCGTGAATGCTGTCACAATTACAACATTAAAAACCAGGTCCCTATTTAACTACAAGTTACGCATCATCATAACCAATCATTGTTTACATTATCGATCATTGCAAAATATTTGCATATCCCTAGTTATAGCGATATGCATTGTATGTACCTAGCATTATGTTTTATTGCTTAATATTGGAAACAACCCCACAAATCCATTAGATGTCATCTCGCTGGGGATTTAAGACAAGTTATTTACAATGATTTTTATGGAATTCAGCATTCTTTTCAGGAATTCAAATTCAATATTAAGAAAAAAAGAGAGCAGAGTTTCAGATGATTTTCCTTCTTAATAATTTTTCAGGAATCTGGCTCTTGGTGCAAAAGGTTCGAATGTGCGCCAATATGGAAACGATCTGTGAGCGACAGCAGAAAGGTACATTTTTTAATGCATTGGTTAAATGAAGCACTTTTAAGGCACTCATTTCTTTGTGATTACTGGAGCTTGGCAGCCCCTGATCACTGAATGGATAAAAGTCTTCTGTGTTCTACTGATGACGGATATTCACATAGCTTTGGAACAACACGAAGGTATCATGTGCTCATTCTAAAATGAATAATAACTCAGTAAGCTAATTGTTTGTGTAAGTGAACAATATTAGAGAATGGTACTCTTCAGTGTGTCTGCAGTTTGCTGGTCAGCAGTGTCCGTGTAAATGACAAGCGGAGCTCTCATCACAGACTCGGGGCCTTTATCTGCTCTGAAACTCACAGTCAGCTCTGTAGGAATGATCAGCTCAGACTGCACACCCTACCATGAGAGAAAAAGACATTTCTCATTACCAGCAGAAAACACACAGAACTCACAATCAGATAAACACATGCGTCTGAAGGAGATCAGCACTCACCGATTTGAACAGACGTCCTTCGTATGGATGCGTGCCCTGTATTTTCACCATCTTGTCTGGTTTACTCCATTTCTCTGTTTGTGCATGTGTGGCTATCCCTGAAGTGTTTGTAGAATGACAAAGCACTGATAAAAATCTGGAAGACAAATTATTAAACCATGTCAAAATTGAGACCGCTAGGAGTAAAAGCAGGAATTTTCTTTTTTTCTTCTTTTTTTTTTGGCAGCCAAACATAAAACAGGGCTTCCCAAACAAAGCTTAATTAATTATATCATAAAAATAGCTTAGTGTGATTTTCAAATAGCAAAAGCCTGCAATTTATTCTGTGTCAATGCATCACTGTGTTCATTTACACGTGAGCCGCTTATGCTGTTTTGCAGTAAACTCTAGCTAGGGTTGACATTACTTTATTTTAATCAGTCTTCTATTTGATGAACCAATATCGAATATTAAATCTCAAGAACAATCTTTTAGTCTGTGTGGTTTTCAGGTAATAGATAAGCAAAACCTTTCTAAACATTATGTGTAGCATGTCTCCAATTCAATGATTTGAATGGGCTTTGTGCTTTGTTACTTTTGATTAGAAATAAAGTCTCAGCTTTCAAATTCTGTCATTTTAATACAAAATTGTGTCTGAAATCTGGTGTGACACTGTTTCAGTTCAAGGTTCAGTTCAGGTATGTTGAATCTCTGTTCCAACCATTAAAAGACATCAATAAAACAGCTTGTAAACAATATGTCATGCTGATGCGACATTATATTTACCTCAGGAAAGCCATTCAATGTCCACAGCTATATATATATATATATATAGTGCCCTCCATAAGTATTGGAACAGTAAAGACAAAATTGCTCTGTTTGCTGTGAACCATATGAGACAAAACTACAGAATGTCACATTTTATTATTGGGTGTTTCAACACATAGAAGTTTTACCAGCTAAGAAGATCAGCACTTTTAGAGTTCATCCCACTATCTGATGTGAGCATAAGTATTGGGACAGTTGCCTCACAGGTCTTTCTGAGTGATCATTAATTCTTCAGATATTAAAAGCAGGGAATGTGTCGTATTAGTTATATCCATTGCTTCTGCATTCTGAGTCTTGCATTCGATGACGACACACACAAACCAGGATGAAGACGAGGGAGCTGACTTTGAGAGACAAGCAAGCAATTTGGATGCTAAAAGAAAAGAGGAAGTAAATTAGAGCTATAGCAAAAACAAAGGGCATGGAGAAATCAAGAGTTTGGAAACCACTGGAGACATCAGCAGCCAACAACGACCTGATCGGCTGAGAAAAACAACAGCCGTTGATGACAGACAAATCATAAAAGCTGTGAAAATGAACCCTAAAATACGTGTATGTAAAATCACCAACAATCTCCAGAAAGCTGGGGTGATGCTCTGACGATCTACTGTCTTCGACACAGAATTACAGAGGCTACAGCAAAATGCAAACCTCTGAGCAGCACCAAAAATAGAAAGGCAAGATTAGAGTTTGCAAAAGCCAGTAGAGATTTGGAACAGAGTTTTATGAACAGATGAGACAAAGATTTAGCACAGCTGGGTGCACACTGTGCGATTTTTTTAAAGTCCTTTAGGATTGTACTTGTCAGACTGTACGAACATGATGATCATGTCACGCTGTGGGATCTCAGTTGTCATTAATGTCAGACTGTACCGACAGTCAAGACGCCTTAAAAACGGGTGCGCGCAAGAAAACTTGTCCGGAGATTTACATTATCAACCCATACACGTCCAGTGACTGCGAGCTGCATTGCACGCGGGGCTGTAATGTTGTTATCATCTAAAGTAGCCCACCGGAGTATTAAAGAAGAATAGTGTAAGCAGCACTACACACCCACATGAAAACAGCAGTGCAACCAGTGTTTATCATAGCAAAGGCAACATATCAGATGAATTCCGTGAGCGGAGGACGAGAGCGCCGGAGTTTATGCAGTTAGAAGAAATCTCTAGCATTAACGGCCATTAATCGGCTGTCGGTGAACAAGTCAAACCAGCGATCAAAGACTACAGATTTTAGCTTAGGATTATAGGAATCTTTTAGGATTTTTAAAATTGGTCTCAGACGACCAAATCGTGGCCAAAATCGCACAGTGTGAGCTGGGCTTAAGTGATGGGAAATGTATGATGACAGCAGCAGGATGCATTTGGAAGGGTGCAAAACCATCTTGGCTACCAATATTCAAGAAAATGCCACCAGACTCATCAGAAAGCGCTTCATATTGCATCAGGACAATGACCCAAAACGCACTGCCAGATCAGTCAAGGAGTTTATCAGGGCAAAGAAACGGAAAGTCTTAGATTGCCCAAGTCAGTTTACAGATTTAAATCTGATTGAACATGAATTTCACCAGCTGAAGAGGAGACTAAAGGCAGAAACTCCCCAAAACAAGCAACAGTTGGTATTGGCTGTATTAAAGGCTGGGGACAGCGTTTCAAAGGATGCGACCAAGCTTCTGGTGATGTCTATGCGTCGCAGACTCACTGCTCTGATTGCACGCAAGGGATCTGCAACAAAATAATAGCTTTTAATGAAGGGTGCAAAACCATCTTGGCTACCAATATTCAAGAAAATGCCACCAGACTCATCAGAAAGCGCTTCATATTGCATCAGGACAATGACCCAAAACGCACTGCCGGATCAGTCAAGGAGTTTATCAGGGCAAAGAAACGGAAAGTCTTAGATTGCCCAAGTCAGTTTACAGATTTAAATCTGATTGAACATGAATTTCACCAGCTGAAGAGGAGACTAAAGGCAGAAACTCCCCAAAACAAGCAACAGTTGGAATTGGCTGCATTGAAGGCTGGGAAAAGCATTTCAAAGGATGAGACCAAGAGTCTGGTGAAGTCTGTGGGTCGCACACTCACTGCTCTGATCGCACGCAAGAGATCTGCAACTAAATAATAGCTTTTAATCTTTTACATCTACCTTAGGTTCATCTGTCCCAATCCTTGTGCTCACATCAGATAGTGGGATGAACTCTAGAAGTGCTGTCCTTTTTATTTGGTCATATTCATCTTTTAATCATATTTGCAAATGTCTCGACTCCACAGCAAACAGAGCAAGTTTGTCTTTACTGTTCCAATACTTATGGAGGGCACTGTATATATATATATATATATATATATATATATGCTGTTATGCTGGTGTTTATTGCTAAGGCGTTATTAAGTAAATTGCCAGCTTATATCTGTTTTATCAAATTATACTCATACATGTGTGAAACACTCTTGCTACAGACTCACCCCAAAACAAAGGTGTTGTAGCGGAGTCAGTGGCACTGAGCAGAATTTCGACGCTGCAATGTAAATATATCATAAGCCAAACTGTGCCCATAAATGGCAAACTGTTTTACTGACACCACATAGATGTGAGGCCAGTCTAAAGAGTCTAGTGATCTGTCTACGCTTGAATAAATTGCTCAAGTGGAGGAGCCTGGGCGTGGGACAGTAATTAGGAGTAATGCAAGATTGATTCGTACTCAGCGGCAATGCCTTGATTAATGTCAGGCTCTCTGCAAACAGAAACATGTGTTTGTGTTAATAAGAAGGTCTGGTATAATTGCTCTGTGTTTGGAGGGCTGTTTTTGTATGTAACCTGGTGGATGCTTCTGCAGATGAAAATGGGTTCCCTTAGTCAACAACACCGGGTGCATCTTGTCATGTCCACAGCTCAAAGCCGCTACTTTTGTGTTGATTAAATTTCTGCTCTGTCGCAGTTGTTTATTATGTACACACTTCAAAATGGAATGTGTCACCACCCAAGACAACATATCTGAGAAAACTGCTGCCTTGGAAAAATGAGGGAATCGACATGACAGAAGTTGAGAGGAATTGTAATTGTCTCCTAGAGCAGTAATGATGACTAGCTAAATAAAGGCTGGGGCTACTGCTGTTTTGATTAAATGTCACACATGAAAAATGAAGCTCAACAAGCGGCCGTCAGTGCTCATGGAAAGAAGGATCTACAATATGCCCTGGGATTTACCATTCATGGGATCAAAACAGTCCACAAATATATTCTGGCACACCAAAATGTCTGAAATATGTTGGTAAGTGGCATTCTTGTAGTGTAGCCGCTTTTTTACAAACCATTTTTTCTCCCTCAAGCTATTAAATTCATAAGTATGGCTGGTTGACATGCATTGCTTCATGCTGAATGGAATAGCTTTTTAATGTTATTTGTTTTATTACCCAGCCTTGTAAAGGAATCAATAGAAACACTACCTGAAGCCACATTGTCTCACTGAACTAATTGTGAGTTGGAAACAAAGTCTTCAGGATTCCAATACAATTATTGAACAGGCACAAAAAAAAAGGATTTTCATGATTCTTGGTTCCAATCCAGCACGTAAATGAAACGGAACAGCTCCCTCAATGAGTTGAATCCCGTTTGAGCTTTGTGTGTGAGTTGGAGGCTGAGTATAAGTTTAGCGCAGATATATTTTCACTCGCCGAACACTCTCTGACTGAGCGCATCAGAGTTTCTCTCTCCGTCAAGCGATCTGTGCTGTTTTTCAGTTCATCTCAATGGATGCGCAAGCGCACCTGTGTTTGACGTACCGTAAACTCTAGTGTGAAGGCGCACACCTTGCCGTCGCTTTGTCTCACACACACGCAGAGAGAGAGAGAGAGAGAGAGAGAGAGAGAGAGAAAGAGAGAGACATGTAAACGATA